>NC_137428.1:64391311-64673811 GCF_964374335.1 Astatotilapia calliptera | reverse complement strand
CAATGCCTTTTAACACGGCAGCAACTTTGCTGATTAAAACGTAACAGAACCAAGAGAAAATAACCGCTATTTATTTACCTCCATTTTTCCTGTATTTGAAACCACATGTCACTTTAATCATCTTCGCTGAAACCCATGAAGTCGTCTTCTTCAGTGTCGGAGTTGAACAGGCTCAGAAGCGCTTCATCACATCTGTCTCCATCAGTCTCGCTCTCCGTGTCACTGTCATCCTCCGGTGAAGTTGGCTCTGAAGGTGCGCCGCTCTCTTCGCGCAGCAGTCCAGCCTTTCGGAACCCATTGGTGATGGTGGATTCTTTCACAGCACTCCACGCTGTTAGGATCCACTGACAGACATCAGAAAAGGATGCTTTTCGCATGCGGCCAGTTTTTGTGAATGACTTTTCACCGCTTGTCATCCAAGTCTCCCACTCAAACCGTAGTGCAGCTTTAAATGCCCGATTTACACTGATGTCAAGTGGCTGCAAAAACTTTGTTGTACCTCCAAGAATCACAGCTGGAATGGAGTTTGTTTTCTTGATCGCTGCTTTCACAGAATCTGTGATGTGGGCCCTCATGCTATCCAAAACAAGCAGTGCTTTTTTCCGGTGAAAAAATCCTCCCGGGCGCTTCCCATAGCACTCCGTTAACCATTCCTTCATTAGACCTTCTATCATCCACCCTTTGGTGTTAACTTTGACCACTATGCCTTTCGGGAGTTGTTCTTTCGGCATAGTTATGCGCTTAAAAATCACCATTGGTTGAAGTTTTTGTCCGGATGCCGTGCATGCCAGAACGCAGGTGACGTGCGTCCTCTCATGGCCTGTTGTTTTCAACAACACGGATGATGCACCTGTCTTGTTAACGGTCCTGGTCAGAGGCAGATCAAATGTTAAAGGTACTTCATCCATATTGATTATGTCGTCTGGTCCGATGGAGTTTTCTTGTATCTTTTTTTCAACGAATTTGTGGAAGTTTTCAACTTTTTCCTGATAATCAGGGGGGAGTTGCTGACAGAGAGTGGTCCGTGCCCTGACGGACAGGTTTTTACGTTTCATAAATCTGAAACACCATGACGGCCCACCTTTGAAATCTTTAATATTCATTTCGCGGGCGATTGTTTTGGCTTTCAGTCGGATCTGTACAGTGGATACACCTCGGCCACCTGCTCTCAGTGTGTTCACCCATTCCTCCAGGACATTTTCAAGTTCAGGCCACCTGCTTTTATGTCCTCTGAAAGCTTTTCTCGACTTTTGGCATTGCATGAGCTCTTCCCGCTGCCGCCTCCAACGTCTCACCATAGACTCATTGACGCTAAGCTTGCGTGCAGCAGCGCGGTTTCCCTCCTGGATAGCAAGATCGATGGCCTTCAACTTAAAACTTGCATCATACGAACTTCTTCGTGTGGTTTCCATGATGAAGGGGCGAGGATTTGAAAATAATTACCAGTTGGTAATTTGTTGTGCGTGTTCTATCTGCTAAAGAAAAAGTAGTGTATTCTTCTTTGCATTGATTTTTCATCTATCTTGTTTTTTATTCTAATTCTGGTTAGAGTCCCCCTAGTGGTGGAAGAAAAATCCACAGAATAGCCACACCTTTGTATAAGCCTCATGGCTCAAAACCTAGGGAAAAAGTAGCGGCTTATGGTCCAGAAAGTACGGTATATATATATATATATATATATATATATATATATATATATATATATATATAAAGAAGGAGCCCATTTTAGCACTATAGTACTTGAGGCTCAAACACCAAATGTAAAGAACATCCCAATCAAAAACTTTTTTCCATTTAAATTAGCTGTCATGGCCGCATTTATCAGAAGAAAAGCAGAAGATTACAATGAAGATGAAAATAAGAAAGAGTAGAAACACCCAAAAAAACGATGGTGCTTGTATCCCATTTAGAGCTGAGCAAACACACTTTCATCCCAAACAACAAAAACAAAGAGATAAGGCCAACCCTGGCAATAACATGATGATATTTTGCGAAACAGTACAATCACTCCAAATTCTGAAAAAGTTACAGGCCCTCTGTGCTTGAGTGCAAAGAAATGAGAAGACTCACCAAACTGTATCCTGGTGCGGACAACTCCCACAGGGACATTATAGATCTTCTCCAAGTAGTTCTTTATATCGTACTTGGTCATTCTGTCCAGATATACCCAGAAAAATAGAAAACAGAACAGAGGTTATGGAGGCTTCCAAGAATAAGGCGTTGCATATGATAAGGATTAATCTGGACGTGTGTTTGGAGACACAACAGGCCGAGAAAAAATCTTTGCGGTTAAAGTCGAGCCCTTGCAGGCTTACATACTGGATCACTGTTGATCATATAATGCCACATTCACTTAACTGACACCTACATAGAAATGATGCAGCTCATTTCCACATTGCATTCCCATAAACTTTGTTGTTATATTATCAAATGTAACGGACAGGACACTCTCGTACAAACCCATATTCAGCTTTTATTCTATGGACCGTAAAGTGGAGAGGAGAAATGTGAGTGTCAGTGTTCATCCAATTAGCTGTCTGCAAGTATTGATCGCGTCCTGTGAAACCCTACACAGGAAGTGGGCCTGGCACCAACTGATCCGGCAGGCCAGCCTAGCTAAAGCTAGCCTGCTGGGCAGCATTTGAAGCAGATTCCTCTGACTAGGGAAAGAAAGGCTTTTAACTGCTAATCAATCAAGCCAATTGGATTAGCCTGGTAGAAAGCACTTCCCAAATGCGTCTGACAAAGTGCTTAATAGCGACGTTGTGGTCTGACATGAGTGCCTCGGATATGGCATCTTCTATCACCTCATACGTTTCTTTAATAGAACAGGATAATGTAATATTCACCGTTTTTCCAAGGTGACGGCCCGATACCTTGAGTTGTTGTAACAATATTAGCTGAGGCAAACATTTGCATGAGAAAACCCCATCTGTGAATACAAAGACTCTTTGTACTTAAGAGTGATGTAATATATGTTCCCATGCTATACAAACAATTGCCTTTTCCCCCTATAATAGACTAAAGTTTGGCAAACCTGACATTGGTGCAGAAGTAAAACCTTCTCTTTGACCCTCTAAGATTTGTGCATTGAGGCCTTGCTCTTTTTGATACTTGAATAAGAATTTCCACATTCAAATCCACCATTTAATCAAAATATATGGCTTGATATAGTGATTTGACCATCACAGGGTTTCTACTAAACATCAACTTCAGAGAGTTGCCCAGCTATGAAAAGTGAGAACCAACTTGGCAGTGAGTTTCATCCTCTCAACATTCAATCGTGGTCCTGGTCCACTAGGGGCATTAGTGTGAAGAGGCTTCTGCTTTACTGTGACAAAAAAGGATCTCGTTGAGAGCATTTCTAGATGCATTTGTCTCTACTGTCAAGAGGAAAAAGATGTGGCATGCAAATCCGTCTTCTGCTCCATTTACGCTCCCCCCCCCTCCACCATAACTACTGTCTCACAGTGTGTGTGCCAGAGGGCAGTGAAGCACAGCAAAGTGACCAGGGGTACGTCAGATCAGGAGGGGAAGAAAGACTGATTACACAGTCGGGTTTTCCTAGAAAGCAGTTGCGTGGAACTGGAAGAGAAGAAAGTGGCTTAGAGGCCACTGAGGTCTCTTCTGGATCATTAGCACAGTGAACTGATCCTGATTAATGAGGAGAATATTTCTAAATCCCAACTGCTTTTACAACTAAAATTATCCCGCCACCACAAACACAGCAATGGCATCCATCATAGAAAAAAAGAGTTCTATTACCAGGTTATATAAATTTCTGTTTTTGGGGGGGTAGAGCTAAAGTTTCTGCTGCTGGATACAAGAGCTTCTAGTGTATATTTACAAACCGCGATTCATGTTTGTATTATGTTATGTACTTTGCAACAACTGTCTTCCAAACTATAACTCTTTGCAAAAAAGTTGTGATACATGTAAAATGGAAATATTAAAAATAAAAAAAATTTGCAATGACTCGAAAATCATTCAAATTGAATATTTAATTAAAACTAGTGCAAAGACAACATGTAAAATCGTGAAACGGTGGATATTTTTCCGTTTACTTTTTATACACTACCATTTCTTTTCTTTTTTAATAATCACATCTTTAATTTGACCTCAGTTGCTTTGTGTGTTGTATCACCTTTTGCTAACTGTAACCATTCATACACAAATTGCTGTGATTAGTGTAAACAAATGGTTGTCCCACCATGTGTTTGGGCCATCTCTTATTATTTTTTTCTGTGTTTGCTTCTTAAAGCCCAAAATGCTTTAACTGGCCATTGTGGAAAAGAGCAAATGAACAGAACCTAAATTGAAACCGAAGCTCGCTGTGAAACAGCCATGCTGAAGTAATGAGGGTACCTGTTTATGTGGACTGGTCGGCAGAAATGTGACATATCAAGCACCAACATGAGTTTGTTTATTTGACATTAGTCACTTCATGTACCAAAACAAACAAACAAACAAACAAACAAACAAACAAACAAACAAACAAACAAACAGAAAAACTGTTATCCAAGTTTTTGGCACTCATTTGTAACCACAAGCAGACAAAAACTGATGAGGTTGTGTTTTTTCTGTTCATTGTGTATTGTGTGGAGTTAACTGATAAATAAAATCACTTTATGGCATTAGTTGTATATCTAACTGCTTTGCATTTTTATACAGTACTCTAAATTCATACACACACTTGACAGGGGTTGCATGAGATAGCTGTTTTTCCTGTGACCTGAGTCAATACATAACTCCCATCTCAGCTACAAACCAGGACCCAATCTGAAAGAAAGCCTTGGGCTGAAAGCTGAGGAGAAAATGTCAAGTTAAGTGTGCACATAAACAAGGCTAAACTTAGACAAAGGGCGTGGCGTCTCCAGCAGCGATGCAGGCAGCATCTGATCATCATCCCAGTATAAACACCCATCTGACTCCACAAGCTAACCTTTCGCACTTCTGCCTCTCAGGAAGAATGAAAACCTGTCTCCAGCAACTGCTAAGGCTAACGGCATCGTTCCTCAGCAACTGGTATATATTTATACGCAAACACTCATGCTACAAAGATTCCTCAGCCAAGACGATGAAAGAACTCCAAACACAAAACCTAGAAGGGCATCAGATGACGCAGACGATGGATTAGGTTCAATTATGGTCCGTTGTTGCCAAGCAGGTTTAATTCAGGAACACTAGCTTCATTGTCAGAAAACAGTTTAAAAAAGTTATATTGTTCTGCATTGTTAAAGGGGGAGTGTAAAGGGAGACAAGGGACCTTGATCTAATATCATGCAGTGTTAAAGAAAGAAGGGCTGGAAGCAGGATGACATAAACGAGGTAAAGCTTTTGAAGCTTTTGCTCTGTCTGGCTGTGACACGATTGTTTATGTGCGACAATAAAGCAGATTCATCAATCTGCAGATTAACCTACTTGCAGTTGCTTTCAGATGTAATCTCTCACTTGCAAAGAATCTACAAGCTTCTGGATCGTTCCTATTCTGAAATGTGGGCTAACTCGCATAGAGCCAAAAAGATTATCAGTATCACATCCACTGGTTTTAGGTAGTCAATTTACACCTGTGCTCTGAAAGCATGAAAGAAGTAGGTGAAAGGACACATTTGAAAAAGAGCAAGAGGTGGCTTTGACAGTGTATGACAATACTGAAAAACTCCCATTAGAACTGTTATCCTTAATGTGTCAACAAAATCTCAATTTTCTGTAATAAGCTATGACAACCTGGTACCCAAGTTGAATTCAATTCAGTTCTACTTATATAGCATCAATTCACAATAAGAGTCCCTTCAATTTGCCTTTATATTGAAGGGTCATGGTTAGGGATGGGTATCGTTTAGGTTTTATCCGGTACCGGTGCCAAACCGGTACTTTTGAAACGGTGCCGGTGCTTAAACGGTGCTCAAACTGGTGCTTAAAGAATGGAGAACACAAAATTGGTCCAAAAACCTCTCATGTTCAGCTGTTTTTTTTGTAAAAAGATAACAATGTTAGCCTTTTCTGCAGCTATAGGGCATATATGGTATCACTCTTGGCTGGACGCAGTGCTTAAACAATGGAAAAAACACAAACTTTGTCCAAAAACCTCTCATGTTTAACTGTTTTCCACTTTTTCTTTGGTCATTTTAGCCTTTTTGGCCAGGGTGAAGGGAGTATCTGCCATCAAACAAGAAGACAGCCGCATGTAACTATGACGGTGTTTGCTAGTTCACCTTACATGCATTAATTTAATAACGTGGTTAGTCTACTCAACGTAAATTACACACGAACAACATTAAGCTACTCACGCAGAGAAGAACGGCTGCTGCTGCATCATCATCCGTCATCATTTCTGCTACACTGGCAGGGCTAGGGGCCAGGACTCTCCTCTTCGGGTTTTTGGGGGATGTTGCTAACTGCGGGTCCGATAACAGGCACCACACCCGCAGTAGATGCGCTCGGTGTGAGGTCTCGCAGCAAGCTATCAAATACGGCGCATTTTTCGGCTTTAAAAAAAACGCTATGCGTCGCCAGGTGTTTCATCGGATTCGAGGTGTTACCTCCTTTGACAGTATCACAGTATCAGCTTAAAGCACTTGTTGCAGGCTGCTGAGTTTGCATATTTTGCTGTGAAGTACAGCCAGACTTTTGACCACTTCGCCTGTGTGTATCACATCTCAGGGAAAAAAAGCACCGAAATGTGCGCTGTTTTTCGGTCTGGTTACTACCGTTTATGTCAGAATCGGTGCCATCATGGCACCAGATACCGGTACTAGGGCTGCTCGATTATGGCAAAAATGATAATCACGATTATTTTCACTGAAATTGAGATCTCGATTATTTGACGATATTTAACCCTTTAAGACCTACCATAGAACCAAGTCCGCCAGAGCTTATATTATTTTTTTACATGTTGTAGTGCCATTTGTGGGAGCATTTCAAGTTGCTATACATCAATACAACTGTTATAGCCCATATTTTAATAATATGTATTCATTAAGTCCACAGTAACTACATTAATTGCAAAAAAGTGCAATAAACTACAAAAAAATGTAAAATCATTTTGGGTTTTTTTACATATATTTCTACTTGGAGAAATTTAAGAGGTTTATCCCTCAAAACTTTAAATACAAAAAAGTTGCAAAAAATAGTTTACAACAGCAGGAAATTTATTTTGAGTGTCTTCATAGTTTTATTTTGGAGATATAGCAATTTTTATATACACTGCAGGAAAAACAAAAAAAACAATCCTATGATGCAAAGAAAACAGCATGTGCATCAAAATAAACTATTTCCAGCAGTGCAATTCGAGTTCTAAGCATCACAGAAACTATTCAGAAAAGTCAAACATGACTTATAAAAACACCAGTATAGGCTTTTAAGGCCTACAAGTAAAAAACTAAATTTTCCGCGAAATGACGTCACTTCCTGTTTCGGGCAGGAAGTGACGTGCGATAGTTTGCGCTGACGTCTGTTTCACTGTGGGAAGTGTTACGAACAGCTGATCGGATCGGCAAAGCGTGTTTCTGGAATATTATGTTTTTGTTCCTGCAAGCGCTTTTTATGGAAGGAAACCGTGACCGAGGACAAGCTGATGGCATGAGATGTAAGTTTCATATGCAAAATAATTATTGCGCTAGCTTACATGGTTCAGGTTCTACAGGGATTTAAACATAGTTACACAAAACGGAGCGTGCTGCTCTGACAGGCTTTAAAGGGTTAACAATAACAATGTATTGAATAATGACTTTAAAAAATTATAATATGTTTGCAATATAAAAAATAAATGAAAAATGTAAACATCTAAGTTTAGTGAACTTTGCAGTGTTGCTCTGTGGTGCAGCTACGACACCGTAGCAAAGTTTACAAACTATGTCTACTTGACACATCTGACTCCGCGAACCCATAATGTTTCCAAACCACTGAAGTTTTTTTTTACCTCTCTTTTCAACCAACGGCAGTCACTCTCCTCTCCAAATAACTTCTGCTTAGCTTTCCGAGCTTCCCTCGGGTCCTCTTAATTGTTGTGACGCTGTTCGAAATGCGGAGAGGTGCGCTCGATTTGCCACACGGAGCAGCGCGAGAGTAAAGCACGAGGGAGGTGCTAATAATCGGCTCAGTCATTTTTAATGATCGTTGAAAGCCCAGATCGTAATCATGATTAAAATTCGATTAATTGAGCAGCCCTAACCGGTACCCATCCCTAGTCATGGTGATTCATATGTCAAGTATTAAGTTCCACTATAGTACCGTGCAAAAGTCTTAAACCAGCCCCATTTCTTTATATTTTGTTTCTGAGCATCTTGCAGTTTTTTAAAACAGTCTTGAGCAATAGTTTTCCAGGCTTTCCCAAAGTCTTTCAAAGTGTTTTTCTGGACATTGGCTGCTTTTTCACTCCAGTACTTTATTTTTTTCAGAGGAATATTCGTTGTTTGTTAAGCTACTTAATACTTACATATGAATCACTCAATCGCAAAAGAGGCACCTTAGTCAGGGATGGGCCAGTGTTGGGTCTACACAGACAACTTAGCAAACTTAGCAACTTATACTCTGTCTACAGCAGATGAACGGCCTTTCCATTGATCCGCAACCTGTTAATTTAAGTAATAATAGATGCATTATCATCATAGTCTAAATGGAAGGGTGACTGTCAAGAAGCCATTCTAAAGGATATCAAAACAGGTCGAAAAGTCTGAAGCATGCCAAATTATCTTTAAAAAAACAAAAACAAATCAATGCCTGAAAGTCTTACAGAACGATGAATCCAAAATAAAAATTTGTGGCTCAAATGATCGTCATCCGTAAGACAAAGTGTAGTTGGGGATCTTGTCAAAATTGATGGAATTATGAACACAAAAATGTACCAACTGATTTTGATTCCACTCTAAAAACATTACATTGTAAGAATATGGCATTGCTCTTGGCTCAAGAGGAAGAGTAGGTCATCTGCTAATCTGGAGGTCTGTGATTGAGACCAAACCCAAATGTCTAGGAGTAAAGCGCTGTGTGAAGGGTTGAATTAGGCTTGTGGCCTACAAAGGTTAGAGTAGGAAAGTATATTATAGTGCTTTATTTCCTTTTTTTTAAGATAAACATCACTTTGTATAAGCTTGATTTTGCTGTCACAACCATAGAAAGATTACTTTGTTCAGAAACTACTAAAAGACATTTAATTGGCCCCTTGTTTGACGAAGAAAAAAGAAAAAAAGAGCTGCATTAAATATTTGGCTGCTCATAGCCTTTTTGGTTTACAGCTTACAAGTAACAGACACACATTACAGTTTAAAAATTGCCCTTCCTTTATGATCTCATCAGGAGCCATTAGGCTTTTTATGATCACATATAACCCTCTCGACCCCGATGTGGCACCCAGTGTAGAACCAGTTCATGTATTTCATCATTATTTTTATTCACCAAGAACAAAACAAAACAAACAAAAAAAGAAGACTGGTGGTAGTAAAAACAAAGCTACCACAGAGACATTATTCGAACCACTGACGTTAATGGTTCTGGGAGGGGTTACATCAAGAAAGTCACTAATGACCAGCCGATACAGCCCACAGACTCCATCCACCATGACTTGATAATATCCGAGCTTTACATAGTAAAACTATTAAACGTTCAGTCCAGAGGATCAGAATCAAGGAGAACTGGTTCTGCACCAGAACCCAATGGAAAGAATTATTGACGAGTTAGGGAAAGAAATCTCAGGCACTGGTTGTTTGCTGTCTGAATTGCTCTTGCATCAACTGTGAATCTAACAGGGGTTTTTTTTTTTTTTGGTTTTTTTTTGGGGGGGGTGGTGGTCTTACAAGAAATAATACATGGATTATACACTGAAGAAAAATGCCTTAATAAAGACAAACAGCACACTTTTATGGTGAATGTCAGGGAAACATTAAACTAGCTTAAATTAATAAGGCCTTTATATACACACACAATAGTTTAAACATCGAAGGTACACTACACAGCCCATACATACTCATACATGCACACATGAACATCAAAGTGCACTGCGTCAAAGTGGTTTAGCGGTGAGAATGAAACAGGAGAGTACCTTTTGCACAGATGAAAGGCAAATGAAAGCCGCTCCACATTGTTGACCTGCCCATTGTCAATTTTAGGTTGAGATACGTACAGTCTCTACTTTAACCCTCCCATCTTCAGAGACAATACACACACACATAAAGTGCTAAACACTAAGTATCAAGATCATAGTAGCCGACTTTGTTTAGAGGGAAAGCTGCCAAGGAACCCGAGACTTGAGGAGAAAAGAGACAGTTGAGAAGTTGAGAGCATAAAAGCAGCGTGTGAAGGATTAGAGTTTTTTTATTTGCCCTGCAGCCTGACAATAGAACAAAAATAGATCAAAGAGCCGGTCATTGAAAGTCACAAAAGTTCTTACCGAGAAACAGGTCAATAGAGTTTACATCACAAATCTACAGGCTAAATGACTTAATATGACATTAACTTGGGTTTACAAGCATGAAAAAAAAATGGCACAGTTTCAAACGTGTGCTTATTACGTTGAAGAGGTGACCAGATATATTGGTGACTCCAACGCTGTTAGGTCCAGGAACTGAACCATTGGCAAAAGAAATCGTGAGGTGCAGTACTACAGGGTCAGTTCGCTCAAGTCTGATTAGAGTGAGAAACCACAGCATGGTCTGGTTTCATAGTTATTAGTCTGCATAGCATGAAATGTGACTGTGTAGCAGACTCAACTGAAAGTTCAATGGCATGCTCTTTTCTTTGTGTGCATGTGTGTGAGAGAGAGTGTACTGGCCTCTCGCCATGCCAGGTGAGGTACAAGAAGGTGTGCGTGGGTGTGAGCCTAGAAATTTGATGATGTTATAGAACAGAGGGGAAATACTTACATAGCACAAAAGGTTTGAGAACAATCAAAAAGACCAACAAATACCTCCCTCTGGCAGGTAGAAAGAGAATTTCCAGAGAACACAGCCCAGGTGTCTCAAAAAACAAGTGTCAAAGGAGGATTGATTTTGGACACATAGCAAAGTGCTTAAGAAAAGCACAATAAACAGCAGGCCCAGGGTGGGACAGAGGGAAAGGATGGAGGAAGACATGCCAGAAAGTGAGTGATACTGCCAAAAAGTACGAAAACTAGAGAAAAGCAAAAGAGAGCAAGACAAACAACTATGGATATCTAGCTCCCAGGTGTCAGCAAGATAAAGGCCACCTTGTGTTATTCTCTTGAGAACGCCAACAGTTACCAGTTCTCATTAACAGCTGCTCGGCTCTAAAATTTACCCACGCTTACACCGCCTACACTTGAGAATCATAATTACAACAGCTTTCACTGCCACAGTGACTCAGACTTATCAATAAACTGGGAGTGGGAGTGACATTTGTCATTGTCTCTCTGTGTGGGTCCATTTACTACGATGTTGTTAAGAAAAGTGAAAAAAATAACAGTGTTTCCAAGCACACACTGAGGCCCCAGCAGCATATCAATCAGCCATGCACCTCTCGCAAGCATCAAAGACTGTGAGGAAAAAAACAGAACACCTTACACACCCTTATAAACACACACGCACCCTGCACTTACCCAGTTTTGTGCATATATACACAAAGAAACACACCATTCGCACAAACGGACTCACACTTACAAGTATATACAGAAAAACACACACACACACACACACACACACACACACACACACACAATTACATAAGCACCCTAGGAGTTTGGCAGAGAAGAGGCAAGAATCAGAGTGGGAGGCCAGGCACCTGGATGAACAGATTATGGTCTAAACCCCACCAGAGACACATAGATGATCTGCCTCAAACTTCAATTTTTCTCCCCAGTGTGGGTTCTGGGCTTCTCATTGCCTCAGGAGTGCTGGTAACCTCAGTGACCTTGGCTTGTAGCGGTAGTCAAAATCAGCTTGTCACTATTAAGTGATGACTGGACCTCCTGTCACGTTTAGTGACGCAGTAGATACAGCAGAAACTTGACAAAATAAGAACATCATATCTACACAGACAAGATTAGTTTTGCCTTCCCTTTCTGTCTCACTGTTGATGCAGCTTCTCTGAGAGACTAATGGTGAAGACTCGATGTGTACAAACTGATTCAAATGCCCCAGTTCAAAGCCAAATAAAAGTACTTTTGACCTCACCTCATGCGTCACTCTCCATGTGAGAGTGAAATGACGGCCTGTCACAAGTCATTGTTGCAACTAAGCTCATTAGAGGATAATCATGAGGTGGTACACACTATCTACACTGTGGAAGACTGAGGCCTCCGTTTTCTGTTTTTGAGCCTGTCACACCACCTGGTGGCCACAATATCAAACATCAGGGACATATTACTGGTCCCGCAAGACCGTTACTGTGGCAGTAAAAATAAATTACTGCAGACTAAATGCAAAACATATGTTCATTGTACCATACGTTCAACTGAAACTACTATAGTCTAAACTCTAAAATAAATTTACAGCCTATACAGGGCAAAAAATGATTGGGTCTTTTTAAAGTTTATTTTATGTTCATTATATCTTTTTTAAGTTTAGTGTAGTTTTGTTTTGTTCTCTTCTTGGATTAGTCACTTGACCACTCTTACTCATTTGTTTTGTGTTCATTATCAATCGCATATGGAGAAAGAAAAAAAAGAAAAAAGGATCCTCAATCCAAGGAAATCTGCTCTAGAGCTGAACAGCTTGTACTTAAACAGAGAGAGATAGATAGAGTGAATGCTTACAAAGGGCCAGTATGTACAAGTAAGCATTTGTGATTTTTGATTAATGTGTGTACAAATTTACAACTGGAACAATACGCAGACTTCAAACGATAAGCACCTGCATTTATGGGCAACGGCAGCCTGAAAGGACTAAACAAATGGACTAGTATGTAATTTATGGCGCCGTGGAAAAAGACAGGAAAAAAAAAACACTGTGGCAATAAAACTATAAATGAAATATTCCACTGACGTAAAAGTATTTTAGATCAGAGGCATTATATCTGATATATAAGTTATAATAATTATGTACAACAAGCTCTATCGTGAGATCTGTTAAATTAATATGTTAGGAAATACTCAAATCTCTCCCAAAAGACTTTTTCAAGACTTTTCATTTACAGTTCAGAAAGAGGTGATTAGAGGCCAGTGCTGGTGATTATAAAAGACAATTTGCTTGAAAAAGTAACTATGCATTTAAATAAAGTAGTATTAACAGGAAGTTAAGCGTGGGATTTACTGGCTGTTTTACACATTGAGTCATATTAGCAGTGTTTCCCTGAGTCTCACACGGAGCTGAAATGAATCAAGTATGCATGCAGTAAGTGAATGACAAATAAAATATTGAGTTTTGTTGATTTTTTTTTTAGGGCTGGGGGAAAGGGGGGTGTGAGCTGAGACATTGTGAGGTCTTTGTTATTTACATCAGGGAAAAGAGTAGCATAATACCTAAATGTAAACTAAAAGACAATTTTCAGCCTCAGTGAACTGATGTTGGGTCACAAACACATTTAACCTCCTAAGACCTGAACTCTTCCATGGCATGCATTTTTAAGTTCTCTTTGATATTTGGGAATATTGGGGCCCGATGAATGTAAAAAACAAAGAATTACCAGATTTTTTTTTTTACCTCATTTTTGTTTTTAAGAAAAATAAGAGCCACATATCAGGAAATTCGTTTAAAATTTTGATAGGACAGTAGCAGTTTAATGTCCTCGTAAGTGGATATCAGGCCCTGTAGAGCAAAATTTAGTATTTTGGTCTAAATAACCCAAAATAGTGGACGCCAGGTCCTAGGAGGTTAAAATAGAGAAGAATATAACACACGAGAGACTGTAATTTAGTTTTCCAGCAATCACCTTTATGTTTTCCTACTCAAAGAATAATAGGCATCCATTAGCTTAAACAAAAAATGGACTGCAAACCACACTTTTATATTTTATGGACAAATAACCATGTCTAAACTTGAGGCAACCTTGAGAATAAATACAGACTCACTAATCCGTGCATAGTAAAAGTTTCTCCAAGTATTATGTGCTGCAAAATCAATTTACCTGAGAACGGTGTGATAAATAAAGGTGTATGGTAATGAACTCATACATATTAACGTTTATAATCAAAGACTTACTCCATTGGGATGCGAAACTGGACAGTGTCTTGAGGCTGCTCTTTTCCCGGCCTCACCAGGGTCAGAAACCAGCTAGGTCTGAAGATCCTCAGCTGGGGATTGCCCAGCTGGTAGAGAGGATATCTGAGGAGATATGCACAGGCTGGCTCTTATTATCCTTGATATCGTTCCCATAAATCCTATAATATTGTCTAAAAGAAAAGCACAATAACTGCTACCTAGATGATCAAGTAAAATTATGTCTTTAATCTTTGTTTGATTTAAGATAAGCAGCTGAGGTCAGTCCAGCACCAAGAGGGTTCCCTTTTCTACTAAAAATATCTGGAACAGTTCCTTAAACTTTCAGCTCACACAAATGCGTAGAACGGAATTTCTTTGGAGATTTTACTCACTGCCATATAAGCAGGTAGCGCATCTTTCCTTTTACTTAGTTAAGACAAATTGAAAAAACAAATAGAAATAAGGATGGGCAAGAATAACTTTGTCTGAAATCAAGAGCATTGAACTACAGAGGTCTTGACCGGGGATGTCAAATATATTTTACATCGAGGGCCACATAAGGTCCACTTTGATCTTAAGCTGGCCGAATAAAACTCAGTTTATTATCAGTGTAAACAGATTTCCCTACACATTTAATCCCTGAGATATCTTAATATAAAATAAAGAAGTGCATTTTCGACAGCACATTGCAGTTTTTCTACATGAAAAATGTGAAAGATTACAGAAAAGTTCTGGCAGCTCACTGCCCAAACTGTCCCTATTTATAAAACTTAAAAAAGTACTGTCGATGTTTGAAATTTTCTTGTTTTAACGGAGCTTTTCTGTCATTTAACTGTTTTATTGCTTACATTGATTCGGTATAGTATGAATGGCTATGGGGGAGGTTGTCATCAGCAGGAAAAGCTGTAAAACTTATAAAAATACAGTTAATCCAGCAGCCAGGATCGGGGCTTTATGTTTAGCACTCCTGGTCTATACCTAAGGATGTGAGGTCAAAGATGTGTCTTCCTCCAGACACAAACAAATGCAGCCGGTAAATGGGGGAGACTCAAAGGAATATGAGACACTGAAACAATCTTTTATTAAATACACACACAGAGAGTTTGTTTTGCACTGCCACGCTTTATAATAACTTCTCCATGAAACTTGGAAAAACAGACAAATCCAAGTCTCCAAACCTAAATGATCAAATATTAGCAGTGTAGCATTTTATTGGATCTTGAGCAAATAGAAAAAATGTGTTTATGATGCTTCTGTTTAGCGGTGGTCCCCCATTAGGCAAGATCGTTTGTATTTACGTAGCTCAGCAATACAAGCTACACATTTCCCGTGCAATGTCTACGGTGCACTAATAACAGCACCCTGTATTAATAAGCGTGGGTTAAACCTCGTAAACAGTCACATTACCCCTACGATGATTTAATATTGCGGCAGATTAGTTGCTGCAATTTCACCAACCTGCAAAGTGACTGCACAACAACTCCAACATCATGTTATGCCGTTTGTTTTTAGCATAGCAGGCTAGCGCCCGCTAAGTTCTTATTGCTTAGTTATCTGAAATTCACAGTGAGCACATAACTTGCAGTCTAAAATACACTGACAGTTATTGACAGCAACGTGGACTAATCCGACTGCATTCAGGACAGAGTGCATACAGGTCAGCTGGGAGACATGCTAGCAATAGCTTGCTTTCTTAGGTTAAACTGCCAGAAAAGATGACTAGCAATGTATCCACGAGTAAAACTGAGGCTTCTTATTTAAACAAAACACTTGATACTCACAGCAGTCGTGTTACTGGCATCCCTAGAAATTCTTACTGACAGACATACGCTGATAGTTACTTTATAGTTTTTCAAGGTTGTCAAATCCTACACGTGCAGGGATGTGCTTCCGGGAACATTGGCAATGCGCAAGCGCATTGGATATACTACCTTCCTGTGATGCTAGGGTGTTAGTGAGCTGTATGATATGTGTGCTCCTTGTTTCAGCTTATTGAATAATAAACTAAAAGATCCCCATGTTATACCGGACTGTTATGCAGCTAAAAAAAAAAAAAAGCACTGAAAAGATTCAATTACTTTGTCACGCATTCGGTTTCATTTTTGAGAATGTCATTGTTGTGAGCATATTGAGAAATTAGTATATCAGAGAAACAGTCGGGTTGAGCAGTTTGGACAGAAAGGAAAGAAAGACAAAGCCTGCAATGGTTTGTTCATGTGCAAAAAATGACTGTTCTGGCGACCCCTAAAGGGAGCAGTTGATAGAAGAAGAAGAAGATTTTGAGTATATTCTCAGGACATATATGATTAGGCATCAGCAGAGGGAGACCTCCTCCCATCTCTGCATCTTCTTATCTTTGCTTCAGACTCCACATTTGTTGTCTCTTCTTACAACACGATGTGCCTGCACCAAGGGTAAAGATGATTGAAGACCCCCTGAGTGGAACATGAGTCTGTGGCTCAGCTGGTTCAGACCTGGCAGGAAATGGACCTCACTGACAATCCACACTGTGCTTGGGAGGGGAGATTCCATCAGTTAAGATGTCATGGAGTGGATGTGTGTGTGTGGAAGGCTTTTATTATTATAGAGTTGCGTCAGTGTATGAGGCATTTTGTTGCACTATTTCAGAGCGTCCTATAATGCCACTAGATGTCCAGTTTCATTTTGTTTTTTTTCTGTAAGAAATGTAAATAATTGCTGCTGCTGAGTTCATTGCTTGTTTACTTGTTTGTTTCTTTGGAACTGGTTCATCTGACAGCTGATACGACGCTGTAGCAGGGAGCCATTATGCTGATGAGCCTGAGGTGCGACGGTTGCTTTAAAAACATAAGCTTGAATGCCAGAATGCAGTGGCTGCTGCTTATTGTGCATAACGACACTGGATTGTTCATTAAAATAGGTTAAATTCTATAAGCTCTAAAATTCATGATTCAACTAATAATAGATTGATACATTCAGGACCGGCTCTAACCAATCTGGCGCCCTAGGCAAGATTTTAGGTGGCGCCCCCCTACATCGGCAGTGTAGTGTATGTACTCACAAGAAACCGAATAGCTTTGTCTTTGACCTTTTTTTTTTTTACTTAAAGAAAGCAAATTCACAATCAGAATAATTAACAAGATAAAAAAAAATATATGAATAAATAAATGAATACAAAAAATAAAAAATGAATATATGAAATACAATAAATTTCATTTCATTTCATTTATTTATTTTTTTCACACTTGGTACAACAGATCAAACAAACCAACCACACTTTCTATCAATAAAGCACTACAACCATGTGTGAAAAGGAGCAGGAAGAACAAAATATTCTTATTAAACCCCGCCCCCTATCTACATTCCAACTTATATTACAAGTGGGCACCAAAAATCAGGGAACAAACTAATATTAACATTTCTCTCCGGTCCTAACCCAAATCAAACAACAAATATACCACTCCACATAGTAACAAGGAGAAAAATAAAATTAAATAAATAAAACAAAAAATTATAATGGATCCATTTTCAATGAACTCCAATTTCATTCACATTCTTCATATTGAGTTATCGTTTTAAGAATGTAACACTTTTTAAAACAATGTAAACTTATACAATTCTTTAAATTATAATGAAGAGAGTTCCACAGTCGTATACCCCTAACCGTTGGACTCATTAATCTTTGTGCAGTCCTAGCTAGCTGATGCTTAAAATAAAATTTCCTTCTGCTATCTTCTCCCCCTGAACACATTAAAAATACTCTTTGTAACTTAAAGGGCAAAATATTATTTTTAGCCTTAAACATAATTAATAGTGTCCGTAATTTCACTAAATCTCCTAATTTTAATAATTTTGATTTTATAAATAATTTATTTGTATGTTCTCTATATTTAACGTTATGAATCATTCGTATCACTTTCTTCTGTAATAAGTTTAGAGGTTTTATAGTATTCTCATATGTATTCCCCCAAACTTCAACACAGTAACTAAAATATGAGAAAAACAATGAAAAATATAAAATGCGCATTGTTTTATGATCTAATAAATCTCTTAAATTTCCCAAAATATAAATGCTTTTGACCATCTTCTTTCTAATATACTCAATATGAGATTTCCACGTCAAATTTTCATCTACTATTACACCCAAAAAACGAAATTTCTCCTCCTCTTTTCTCTTTTTTCTTCCCTGGGCACCTGACAGTTTTGGCCGTTTTGACACCTTGTGTTGATTTTTTGATGTGGTGACATCCAAAAGGAACCATGATACGGGAAGGGAGGGGGCGCACCGTGCGGGGAGGGGGGGGGGGGCGTAATGTTGTAACAAATAATATTTCTATTAAATAAGCTTTACTTTACATTTTAATTAACGTGGGATTATTTTTTGTATTTAGAAATAATAGTACCAACTTTTTTTTTTTGGATGGCGCCCTTAGCATTTGCCTATACGGCCTATGCCACGGGCCGGCCCTGGATACATTCACACAGAGCTTATCAGAGTGCAGGTAACCTACAAATTCATTTAGTAGTTGTTTTATTATTTATACACAGCAGTATTTCTACTGAAAGTAAATAACAGATTGTTTCAATCTCAATGCATCACTTGGATATCTGAAGAATAAAAAAGATGACAGACATTAACTAGGAGGAAGTATTCATCAAACAGCCACACCATATCACTGAAAATCCTTCTTATGCCAGGCTCACTCACCTCTGGGGATCTCGTGTTTGGCATCTGGGTGTTGGCAGCGCATCCTTTTGGTCCTTCAAAGTAGCATTCACATAAATGGGCCAATGACCAAATGGGCGCTAGCCATTGCTTTATAAACGCAATGCAAATATCACCTGGGCAGTGAATCCTAATGCCATGTGATAACTATTTTCAGTAATTATATCATAATTTTATTAATCATCAGTGTTAATACACTTTGGACTAAGAGTATTTTGCAGAAAAATCAAAACTTATGCATATTTATAGCAATTGTTGAATTTAAAATCACTGTAACGAATGTGGAGAAGGATGCGGTTATCTTATCTTATCTTTATTTGATATGCCACTAGTCGGTATTTGTTTGTTTGTATTTTGTGGGTGTTTTTATATTAAATATCATTATCTATATCCTGCATTTTACTTTTTTCACATCAATATCACTGAGATTTCCTAATAAAATTCAGATAAATTAAATTAAATAAACAATTCAGGTCAACACAGTGGATCAGCGTTAAGCATTGTTGCCTCATAGCAACATGACCCCCATGCAATCCTGAATTTGATAATCATAAGAAAATGGCTGGTTAGATATTTCATACCAGATATGTTTACAGTGATTCCTGCATATTTTTCTGCCATTGTAGCTGAAAGCAGAGAACATTTCACAGTAGTCTTGTGGCTCAATCCTGCATCTGTGTTCTAGCTTTGTGAAAAATATTCCTGACAGCGGGTCTGAGAATCCAATAGCAGTAAGGGTACCATTAGCTGGCACATGGAGGTCTGTGTGACCCTCCAAAGATATGCCTCCTCAGACCATTACTAACCCACTGCCAAACTGGCCATGCTGAATGATGATGTTCCAGGCATCTTAACATTCGCTGCAGTGTTTCCAGATTCTTTCACTTCTGTCATGTGCTAGTTCTCAACTTTGAAGATGCCAGTGCTAGTGCCAGTGGTGGCCCTGAAAGTTCTGGTGTTCTCTGGAGAAAGATAATCTGCACCGTGCTGTGTCGTGAGCACAGTTCCCACTAAAGGGCAATGAGCTCTCGTACCATCCTCATGGAGACAGCAGCTTCCTGGAGGCAGTTTTGTAGGATTCTGGCATTGCTGCTCCAGTCTTCACCAAAAAGAGCAGAAATCAGTCATGCTCCTGGGTTAATGGCCATCCGCACCTTTGTCCAGATCACCTCCTGCTATAGGCCATCTTCTAGTATCTTCTTTACACTCCTGAGCCTGTGCAGTCAGGGGAGATAAAGACAGAGCAGTAGCTTTTGACCATGACCAACTGCAAAATCACTCCCGTTTTGACTGTTGTCTCTTTGTTGCATCCCCAATGCATCTATGCTTTTATTTGCACCAGAGCAGTTGAAATGGATTCATAGTCAGTTATGCTTCCTAAGTGGACAGATTGACATGCTTGAGTTTAATTGATTTTGTGTTCTACTGCGATGATCGAGTGGTCCCTTAATTTTATGAGCAGTGCTCATTAACTAATTTCACTGGCTGCTGTAAGAACACAAACTGAAATATTGTTTTTTTTATTGCTTTTTTAATACAGAGTTTGGGATATCACAACTGTTCTCATCACTGTTTAAAATTGGCTCTTTGGGAAAATAGATGTAGCTGATTATGCTTATCATTCAATTTTAAATAAGTCATGATTTGGTCGGTGGCTGCTTGTCTGTCTTGCATTTTTAGCTACAGTAGACACACCCACACACGCAAAAGCACTCATACACAAACCCTATCACATTTGTATTTGCAACAATTGTAACTAATACTCAGTTGTGCATGTAGCTGCTATAGCTACAATTCATTCTTAAAGCAATGGTCATTCAATAACTGAAATTGTACTTTTTTAACATCACTATCACTTTGTACTGTGTCTGAGTGAAAGAGAGCAGAACAAAGACAGCAAAAGCAAAGCAGAGATTGTATATTTTGGGACAGTAAAAGCTGGGAGAATTCGAGGGTAGAGGAGGGAGCGCTCTAATAGCAGAGGTGGATAGACGGAAACAGTTCAGTCTACTGTGGCATTGTCCTGCCAAGAGTGAGCACTGGGGCAGCATGGAAACTTTCCCCCTCTGACTCTCAGGCCACTTTCTCTTGCCACTCTCAGGCAAGAGAAAGAAAAAAGGAAACAGTAAATTAAAGATCCAGACATGGATGGAAAAGTTTGTCAGCTGAATTCAATAGTTTTGCACGTAACGAGATCCACTGTTTTAGCAATTCCTTCTGAAGTCACTTCAAACCTTCTTGAAGAATGGTCCAGCTCATTCCCTAAACAGTTGCTTGGGTAAAACAGGCTATGTGATAGCTAATGTGACAAAGATGCATGACAGCATCATGCACGTTTGTAATGCTAACGAAAGCTGTCCACAAATAGATTCACACAAGCACCCGCAAAAGTCCTCAAAAGTAGGTCTTTGTCATTAGAACCACAATTTGTCCACAAACATACACACAACATACACAGACTCACAAGGTGAAAGCAGCACTACCTAAGCTATTACATTTACTGTAATGAGGGGTTTTTTTAGACACTTTATCAGCCAAATACCTTACATTCAGTGAATTTTGCACAAAAACAGCGCCTTAGTAGCACGTTAGCATCTCACTGCATAGATACATTAAAGCGGATGATTAGGAATTACAGAAACAAAAATAAAGACAGACAGCAATGAATGAGAGAATGCTTTCAAACTAGAATTGAGTTAAAAGTGGCCTTCGGCTGTTACAGGCGAGGCTCATATAGTAGGTTTGGACTACAGCATGTTATGCGTGTTATGTGTAGCAGATGTGAAATGGTCGACTGCGTTGTGACAACAGACACGGACTGGCTGGAAACAGGGTTTATTCCTATAAAACAGAGTGCAGCAGCAAAATCAGTGTCACACAGCGGCAGCAGGCTTCTCCTCACCCAGTGTGGAGTCCGTACAGCTCTGGCTAGGAAACCCCACACCCGCAATGTGGCCGCAGGTGGCGTTACACTGATTAATGTCCCACTTCAACAATAACACACGGAACCTTAATAAAGTTCACACAATAAAAAAGTATAACCTATGTACAATACAGTTTTGAGAATGTTCACAATTCGTACATTATATCTCAGCTACATACTCCCCCCTGAACTTCTCAAAACCCGTTAGGTAAGGGTGAGCAACTGAGCGTCACATATAACAATTCGTAACTGTCAGTGATCTGGAAATTCACTACCCGGTGATACGTGCAACAAATATGTTTCCCAACTCATGGGGAAAGTAAACAGAAGAAAGTTGGCCAGACCCCCTAATGTTTACTCGCAAGAGAAAGTGCCTTATACACTATCCTGAACAAACAACACGGTAACAGCTACTATATGATGAATAGTACTCTGAGCTGAAGACAATCTCAAAATAGGTGTTAACATCTGACATGAAAATCACCCAACATATAAAACAAGTAGCCCTCACAGAAACAAGTTCTTGGCAAAGCTGCTCACTACATTGCCTGTTTGTAGGTTTCTTTGCTTCATAGTCTGGATTAACCTATTCACAGGCTTCACTATTCGACCCACTCTCGTCCTGATCTGGCCTGCTGCATTACTTGGGGGTACACCACCATGTTTCACGAGGCTCCCAACCTCGCTGACTGGCTGACTTTCAGGGTAACTGATACTTGGTAGTGTTCCCTCCTCAACTGGGGTAGTGCAAGCCCTGCTGTTGTTGTCATCATCTACTTCAGGGTAAGCAGCTATTTCACTACTGGCACTGTCACTGTCCTGATGCTCCTCATCATCCAACTGCGCACAGACACTGTCTCCAATACTGTCACACTCTTGGGGTCCTCTAGGAGCCGGGACACAGTCATCCGTCATCTGAGCCACCCAACGGGCTGTGCGTTCAGTACAATCGTCCTCAGGATCAGCGACAGGGGATTCTCCATCAGATTGACTCTGCTCCTGGCCGAGTTCTGATTCACTGGCAAAAGACATCTCTGGTTCGCCCTCGGACTCTATGGGCAGGAAATTAGCCTGCAAAAGCAAGTTCCTATGGACAACTTTCTCCTGTCCACTCTTGACGTTCCTGATGCGATACGTGTGGCATGTGGGGTTCTTGGAGATCACAGTGTAGATGGTCGACTCCCACCTATCAGCTAACTTCCTACGACCCCGTTCGCCCTTGTTTGCCAAAAGGACACGATCTCCTTCCTCAATGTCAACACCTTTCTGCTTTTTGTTGTACAGGTCTGCTTGACGCTGCTGACTAGCTCCGGTGTTAGTCTGGGCCAATGCGAGTGCTTCTCTGAGGTCATCTCTCATCCTTTTGACATAACTGTCATAGTCTGTTACATCATTGTCCCTTGCAACATTGTGAAACATGACATCCACTGGTAACCTGGGGATACGCCCGTACATTAGGAAGAACGGTGCGTAACCAGTGGACTCATGAGCAGTGCAGTTGTAGACAAAGGTCAATGTCTGCAACATCTGAGGCCACTTGTGCTTCTCCCTCGGAGGTAGGGCTCTGATCATATTTCCCAAGGTCCTGTTAAACCTTTCGGTGTGACCGTTACCCATAGGGTGGTAAGGTGTCGTTCTTGACTTCTGCACCCTGGCCACTTGCAGCAGCTCTTGGATCAACTCACTCTCAAAATTGGCGCCCTGGTCTGAATGGATCCTTTGAGGGAAGCCATAGACACAGAAATATCTGTCCCACAACTGGCGCGCAACTTGTTTTGCCGTCTGATCTGAGCACTGGAAAGCATGGGCCATCTTGGTGAAATGGTCAGTCACTACTAGAACATCCACACTCTTGCCCCTGTGATCCTCTGCGGACCAGAAGTCTATGCAGACGAGCTCAAGAGGACCGGTAGTTTTAATGCTTTCAAGAGGAGCCCTCCCCTCAGGCTCGAGTGTTTTGCTGACAACACAACGTTTACAGCACTTGACATGCTCGCGAATGTCATGCTCCATGTTGATCCAGAAAAATCTCTGCCTGGCTAGGTACAGAGTTCTGCTTTGGCCCTGATGGCCAGCATCATCATGGACACCTGACAGGACTTGACTGATTAATGTGGATGGGGTCACGTACTGATGGCGCTTTTTGCCAGTGAGCAGGTCTTTGCTCACTCTGTACAGGATACCATCCAACACTTTCAACTTTTCCCACTGTTTCATCGTCTTTTGCGTTCTGTGCGACAGGTGAGCTCTTTCTCTACGTGATGGACGCCGACCACGTACGACGAACGGAATGACTTGAGACAGTGTCACATCTGCTCTCTGCTCCTCCTGTAGCTCCTGGAGCGAGAAGGCAGACAAGGTGTTCTGGCCTAGTGAGGGAAACCTATCTAGCTCTTGAGTCAACCAGGAGATTGCTCTCTGTTTTGAGCCTTGGTCCCACTCAGCGTGGCCTGCGAAGACTGCGGAAACTTCATCATTAGTCAGGGAACAACACCCTAGGCTCTCTGCAGGGGCCAAACACTCAACACTTTGGTGGTTGGCACTGAGCCTGAATGCATCCTGAACCGAGATTTCTTTGACCTGTTGCGACTCCTCTAACAGGGTTGCATAGGGTTCAGTCATGAGTCTCTGACTAACACGGTTGTGAACGAATGGCTGCCTGCTCAGTGCATCTGCAACGACATTTTTACTGCCAGGAATGTACTTGATGCTGAAGTCGTAGGGGGACAGCTTTGACACCCACCTCTGTTCACATGCATCAAGCTTGGGCTTCGTGAGAATATATGTTAGGGGGTTATTGTCTGTCCAGACGGTAAAGCTATGCCCCTTCAACCAGTGGCTGAATTTGTCACAGACAGACCACTTTAGCGCCAGAAACTCAAGGCGATGGGCGGGATAGTTTCTCTGTGCACGGGCGAGGGCCTTGCTGGCAAATGCAACGGGACGTGCTTTACTCTCGCCCTCTTGGACTTGTGACAGCACAGCACCCAAGCCGTCCTGTGAAGCGTCTGTCGACAAGATAAATGGTTTGTTGAAATCAGGGTGAGCAAGCACAACGGAGTCAAGGAGTGCAGCCTTCAAGCGTTCAAACGAGTCAACATGCTCCTTCTTCCAATCACTTGGGCTGAGCCTCCGGAAAGAAGCAGCACCTCGGGCATTTACTTTCTTTCCTTTAGGAGCGGCAGTCAGGGTAAAAAGGGGTCTGGCAATCTTAGAACAGTCCTGTATGAAGTGTTGGTAATACATTACCATACCCAGAAACGACTTTATCTTCTTCTGGGATGGCGTAACCCCGTCCTCCATCATGAGATCAGCCTCTGAGATAGCGGTGATTGCCTTAACCTTGTCAGGATCGGTCGAAACCCCGCCTTCAGTCACAACATGGCCCAGAAATCTCACACTCCTTCGGAGCAGATGACATTTTTTGGGGGCCAGCTTCAGTCCATGGGCACGTAGTCTGCTAAACACAATCTCCAACCTCCTGAGAGCCTCTGCTTCATTGGGTGCATAAACAAGCAGGTCGTCCAGGTAGCACAGCAGGGTTAGGAAATTCTGGTCGCCAAATATGCCCATCATGAGACGCATGAAGCTCGCCGGGCTGTTGCACAGGCCTTGGGGGAGTCTGTTAAACTCGTAGAGCCCCATTGGTGTTGTGAAGGCCGTTAGCTTTTTGTCTTCCTCTGCCATCTCAATATTGTAGAAGCCAGAGGTGAGATCCATGGCACTGAAAATTGCGTTACCTCCCAGGGCTGCCAGACAGTCTGACTGGTGGGGCAAGGGATGGGCATCCTTGACTGTGCGTGCGTTCAACCAGCGGTAGTCCACGCATATTCTGAGATCTCCATTCTTCTTCCACACCAGTACCAGTGGGGACGCCCACTCACTGTTGGATTTGCGGATCAGCTCTCGCTCCTCCATCTCTGTGAGCACCTGTCGCAACTTGTGGTACTGCCCTGGAGGGACGCGCCGATAGGGAAGTCTGAACGGCCTGTCGTCAGACAGATGGATGCGATGGACAAAATCCTTTGCCAGTCCACAGTCCAGCTTACCCTTGGAAAAGACATCCTCATACCTGTGGATCAGTTGCAGTACCTGAGCCTTCCAGTGGTCTGAGACTTCACAAGAGTCGAGGTCTAGGTCCTCCAACCCCATCTTCTGCAAGCTGTCACGCAGGCTAGGGCAGGAGGGAGGGCTACTCTGTGCGTCGCTACACACTGTCTGGCTCTGGACCCTAAGGGTCTCACTTGGGTTTTGGTCAGAAGCCACTTCGAGATCTTCAACAGCTACACAAGCGGAAGCATCTGCTACCTTAGCGTTTCGTCTCAATGTGATAGGCTTATCACATGTGTTCAGGATTCGAACAGGGACCCACCTATCGCCACTCATAGAAACCACAGTTCTACAGACAATGACACCTTTTTTATGAGTTTGCGATTTTGGTGGTTCAACCAGAATGGCGCTGCCCTCGGAAAGGGGTGATGACGCTGGCAGTCTGCCCCATACAAGGTGCTCTTGCTTGGGGAGTAGAGTCACTGCCTGAGCTAGTTTGACAGTGCCAATGACATCTGGCATTTTGTCACCCCTCCACCGGTTAATGCCAGACAGCATATTCAGAAACTGCACTATTTCAGGTGCTTCTGCTGATTCGGGTTTGCTCAGGACTTGCCAGAAATGGGGGGACAGCCTGAAGTGTCTGAGGAGGTGTTTGATAACATTTGTCCCTAAAATCAACTGATCTTTCTGACCGGGGACCACTAGGGCAGGCACTCTGAACGTACAATCATACACTTCCATTTTCAACTCGCATATACTCTTGGGTTTAACCTGAACTCCACCACAGCCCACTAGCACAATGTCGGTACGAGTGTCGCTTAATTCCAATGCGACCCCAGCGCTCTTTAACTCTCGCTCCGCCTCTTCGCTCAAGGTACACGCCATGGAACCTGTATCAAGAAGGGCCTGCAAAGAGACTTTGTCATTCACCAATGCATTTGTGTAAAAAAGGCTGTCTGCCTCATCAAGTCTTACTATATTCTGGGAAAGTACAACAGTACCAGGTGGGGCACACTTCAGGCTTTCTTTGTATACAGTCTGTATGTCATCACTGGGATTGAGGGTTTCACACTCTTCGCTCACACTGTCCCCTCTCAAGTGCAAGCACCCTAGTTTCCCTGGGGATTATTTTGCTGGGTAATGGGCTCAGCTGCTCTGGGGCAGTCTTTCCTCTGATGCCCAACCTCCAGGCAACCTAGACATCTCCTCTCTCTCATGCAGTGAGTGCGCATGGAATGTGAGCTATTGCCACAAACCTGGCACGAAGGGAACCTGGCTGAGGCTAGAGGCTGTGGTCTAATTACGGGGTGGACAGGCTGGTTGGAGCGCTCTAACACCCTCTCCAGCATACTGAGCACGCGGTCTAGAGCACTTGGGTCTGAAGCGGCAGCTCCAGCAGCCTTACCCGGGCTGTCCTGGGAACATTTTACTGTACCTACTTGGGCATGGTTCAGTTCAAACTCAGGCGACTCGCTTGTGGTTGTCGCAGTGGCCACGAGGAGGGGATGGGGTCTGGCAGAGCCCAGGCTCTTCTTTTTTGCATGACACTCTCTTTGGTGTTCATCAATGACTTCCTGAACCTCCATTACTGTCCATTTACTGATGGGCTTACATTTGAAAACACAGGCGAGGCTGGGATCAGGACAATTTCTGATAAACATCATGGCTATCTCTGCCTCCATGTTCTCCATTTTGCCTCCCTGACGCTGTAAATGCTTGTCAGCTGCCTCAGCAGCGATATTAAGCCTCACCCAATAGTCTACTGGGGTCTCTTTTGCAACTGCTTGGGTGGCATAGAAGTCAGCCAGTGGTTGACAGGAGCCAGGACTATCACTAAAATAACGCCTGAGTATGGCATAGATGGTCTCAGGGTTGGTCACTACACCAGAACATGAGTTACTTTTCAAACCCACCTTAACAATGTTTTTAGCTCTGCCGAGGAGGTGGTTTAAGACTTCATCCACCTGCACGGCTCTAGACAACCCTCTCTTCTCTAAGTACACTTCCATCATGTCTATCCACTCATGAACAGAGTACTTATCCGCATCATCACCTCTGTACATAGGTGGGTCTTTGATATCTTGTCGGACCACTAAGTTCACTTTGGAGAGGTCGAGAGTGGTGTCAGGGCTCTTAACTTTGGGGGACTCGGCTGGAGCTGTCTGGTTTGGACCAAGTGGGACTTGACTGGATAGTAGCCGGCTAGCGATTGATTCACCTATCTGGGTTCCCAATTCACCAATGAGCTCACGTAGCTCTTTGTGTGTGCTGTCGTCGCTCAAAGCAGGGGTTGAGGACTGGCGCTCATGAGCTTTATTTCCAATAATGTCATCTGACTCTGCTGGCTCATCACGCGACATTATAGACCTGTCTCTCACTTCATCTGCCCCAGACAGTCTCCAACCTCTCCCAGCGACTGGCGTGAAAAGGTTAAAGGAGTCTTGGCCCCTACCAGCCATGTTGCTTACAGGAGGTTAGCAATAACTACAAAGGGGATCAGAAACAAAAGGAATACAAAAATACCTATCACTCAGAAAAATACAACACAAGTAAACACGGCTCAGTTAGACTCTAACAGGTGTAACTGGGAGAAATGCCTACTAACAGAACACTGGAAATTTTTTGCTGACCCACAGAATAATTTTACTTATATTACAGGTGTCGGAAGTGTTCAGCTCAACCTCAGCAATCGGCAGCGGCTGATCAGATGCATCCGGGTCACGGCACCACTTTTATGTAGCAGATGTGAAATGGTCGACTGCGTTGTGACAACAAACACGGACTGGCTGGAAACAGGGTTTATTCCTATAAAACAGAGTGCAGCAGCAAAATCAGTGTCACACAGCGGCAGCAGGCTTCTCCTCACCCAGTGTGGAGTCCGTACAGCTCTGGCTAGGAAACCCCACACCCGCAATATGGCCGCAGGTGGCGTTACACTGATTAATGTCCCACTTCAACAATAACACACGGAACCTTAGTTCCACAAAAATAAAGTTCACACAATAAAAAAGTATAACCTATGTACAATACAGTTTTGAGAATGTTCACAATTCGTACATTATATCTCAGCTACATATGCACCACATTCAGGGATGAGGCAAAACTGTATCAGGGGAACCAATTATCATTTTTGGCAGCAGCTGTTTATAATAGCATTTTCATCACCTGTTGACAATTTATAGCAGATGTTTCTGAGATACGACACAGTAAGACACTGTGGCTTGTCATCCATCAGTGGTCAGTTAACAAGTTGTCCAGTCTATACTGACATTTTGTTTGTGGCACAGGTAGAAGGTGCTCCACCGCCACAGCTCACACCAAAATATCTTAACAACTACTAGATGGGCCTGCCATAGATTCCAGTGACTTTTCGTCATTGTTCCTGGTGTAATGACAACATACAAAACTTTAGAATTAATCATATTTACCATCACATGTTTTAATACACATAAGAGCAAGCTGACTGTGACATGTAGCACCCACAACCACTTCTTAAGCTCATAGAGTTGTCTTGTTAGATTGATTTGATTAAGTAGCAAATCAGGGAATTCAACTGATAATGACTGAACATAAATTATTACCATGGTGATATATATATATATATATATATATATATATATATATATATATATATATATATATATATATATATATATATATATATATGTAAAAAATTTAAAAAAAACACCCAGCACGCCTCTGCGTGCTTGAAGGATAAACCGCCCGCAGGGGCATGCTGGGTGTTTTTTTTTTTGTTTGTTTTTTTCTTCGACACCCAACATTCTTCGATACCCAACATCCACAATGACGATATATATATATATATATATATATATATATATATATATATATATATGGCCAAATAAGTAACTATTGTGCACAACCACTGTTTCCTGATATTTCCTGTTTTTCTGACATAATCTCATATTTGATGTTTTATATTTTATGTTTGAAGAACATGACTGAAGGTTTAAATCATTTCAACTCTAAGCAAAGTACTAAATCTACTTGACACCGCAAGCATAAATCATTAGCCTGTCCATCCTACACCTAATTAAACATTTGCCCCTGTGCCATCAACACTAAATGAGTGGTCAGAGGTAGTGGCCAGTTAAGGTCAGAGTCCTATGTTTTTTTCTTGTCCCATGTTCACACACTCGAATGGACTGGGTGCATGCCGTGCAGCAATCCTCTGACTATAAATAGCAACCAGTGTCATGGGCAATCTGGATAGCGTGTAAATGTAGACCCTTCCCCCCTCCCGGATGTTCCGTTGAAGTTACCAACCTGACCTCTGACCCAAGAGCCTGGCTGCGACAGGGCCACCGCTGAACTTGAATTTCAGGGTTTCGAATGCAAGCGTGAAAACACAAAAACACATGAGCAATCTTCAAGTACAGTGCATGCACACATGCAAAAAGACACAGTCTAAAAATGCAGAATCTGAAACAGTTTGAGACAGGTAGCAGTTCAAATATGTCACCCGAGGTCCTGAATACTTGCTGCATTCAGTCACTGTAAGAAAGACGTAAGCTGAAAGATCAACTGACTGTTCAGCTTCTTTGTCTCTCAAACAAGGTGCCTATAGAAGCACTGCAAAAAAATAAAACAAGACAATCTTCTTCTACATTCCTATGGTAATATGTAATCATAAAGCTGCATGCAGTTTTCCAGAGATTTTTAAATTGACTGCATTTGGAATAAGGTGATTAGGTAGAGCGCTCACACGGGTTCCCACAGACTTATCCAGTGTCTCTGCCCCTGCCAGAGTTATGTGATAGACCGGGGGGGTAGGAGGAGTGGCTGACATGCATAAATGAGGACAGGGGCAACTGATCTTCAAGGTATGTCAGTCAACACTCTTGGGATATCTGGTGCACTGCACCACAGAAGACCTCAGCCTACAAACGTAACAACATTGTTCCTGATCTGTGATTCCTCTCGTCTCATTTTTGCGTCCAATAAAAGTTTTGTTTGATACCAAAAGAGCCATAAACATGTTACAATAAGAGCTGTGTTGAAATAAATAGAGAGTGATAAATTAAAATGTACATGAGCAGTGTACAGCTTGGGTTGCAAAAAGTTACTGCATAACAGAAAATATGCTTCAGTGAGAGCAGCGTTCAGCATCAACAAATCTCAGTGTCCACTGAGATTAGTCACCATATAAAAGTATGGGTTGACCAGAAGTCCAGTGAATCTATGCTGACTTTATAACTCAAGGCAAAATTAATGCTGACAGTCAGAATCCCACCTTCAATCAATCACACCATCACCTGCAGCATTTCTGTCCTCAGATGTCTTTTGCCCATCACATGAAACGGAAGCACACACAACAAACTAAACTTCACACACTTAATGACACACAGGTCTTTAAATATCAAAACACACATGGAATCTACCATGGATTCCTTTTTTTGTGACAGTGCTGTATCTAAAATGTGCAAAAGTCACAATACTAAAGAGCAACACGTTAAACAAAACACTTGGTTGTAACATTTTGGCTACTGTATCGTAGAATGTTGGTTAAACAACTTATTTTAAGTGCAAGCTGTTGTCACATGCTGGAATGCAGATCATTTTCAAAACAAGTGACACTTGTTTTGAAAATGAAAGGCACATCTGGATGTAAAAGCCACAAGCTCATTTAATCATTGCCATCATCTTGTTTTGCATTGTCTGCTCTGTACTGGCTTTTCTTTTTGTGCCATGCATTTATTTTAATATTCTTATGTGTGGTAGTTTTTATATATATATATATATATATATATATATATATATATATATATATATATATATATATATATATATATATATATATATATATATATATATATATATATATATATATATATATATATATATATATATATACATACATACATATATGTAACTAAGGAGGAACACCTAGACCAGCATTTTATATTTGATTTTTGATGTTTTTTTTATATATTCAAAATATAGCTTTTTGGTATAACTTATGCACATAATGCATAAAGGAGTAGGTTTACTGTAATGTATTTGCTTTGAGCTATATGACTTTGGCCCTGGAGATACAGCAGAGATGTGTGATAAATAACAGGTGCCTCATTTCATTTTGTAACCAGCAAAACTAACAAATTGTCAAAAACCATTTTAATCCCTGCAAAGTCTGTAGAGCCAGTCAACAAGTGACATAATTATTTGTCATTAAAAATAGAGGAAAAAAACATATTTGGCCATTGTGGTAATGAGCCCAAAGATAACGTGCACCCACCCCCCAAAACAAAACAAAAAACAACGACAAAAAACCCACCAAAACAAAATGAAATTAAATTTGTATTTATTATTTTAATTGCTTGAAGCTTGAATAATTTGGAATATAATTGATCCTAAATGTTTGAACGCTTCTTTCATGATTTCACCATCAGTCCTTGACATTACCCTTTGCTTTTCATTGAAACACCCGGGGATCTCATTTGGATGAGGTATGGCATGTTCCCCGACCTTGCCATTTCCAATAGACGCTCCTCGCCGTCTACCAAACCAAGAGTTGAGAAGTGTGCTCAGACTTTACGCATGGAGAGCGCAGGGAGAGTCTGGGAGCACGCATGGGGGTCCCTCCCTTCCAGGCTGCCCGTGGCCTCCTCACCCCGGCGGGCACTTCCAAGACTCTGCCAGGCCCCCTTGATCCCCTATTTCCCCCTCTCTACCTTTCCTCTGAAGAAACTACCCGGCGTTACGTCAGAAAGTGCAGGACAAGCAAGACAGCGTCTTATGAGCTATTCGCAGGCATTGCTGCCAAACCCTACTTGAGGCTGCCTAAGAGCTCACTGCACCCAATGCTATTTACAAATCCAATCCTTTTAAAACATCAGCAGTATGTGGTAAGTCCGTTATTCATTCATATCATTTTATTTCTGCGCTGGGCTTTTTTTTTCTCACAGCTTTCCTCACATGACAGGTCTCTGTTGCCGGCACAATTGCGCAAAAACCCAAAACAGCAGTGTAAACCGTGTAATGATAAAGAGTAGAATGGTTCACACTGTAGCTTCACTGAAAACACCATGACGTGATGAAGCAACAGATGATTTTGACGCTCAGAGATTTCTGCAGCATTTTTACTCTTTGACTCTTTGCTGATCTCAAAAACAACATGCCCCACGCTCGAAATAGGAACCCTAGCCCCATCCCAGAGGTAACATGGGATACGGGATTGAAGGAGATGAACGAGACCTGGAAAGGAGCGATAGCCTGTCTCGGGGTTGCCGTCTTCTTCGTAATGACCATCGGGATCATATACTGGCAAGTGGTGGACCAGCCCAACAAAAACTGGATCCTTAGGGGAACTTTCAGCGGACTGATTTGGGAGAGAAAAACCCACTCGCTGCTCATACAGACCCTGACTGAGGATAAGACCTACGTGGAAATTGACGTCGGGAACGTAGGGAACCCCGATATAGAGATTCCCTTCGTGAGGAACCTGTGCTGGCTCAATAAGACCGAGTTCTGCTATACCTGGGACTCGGTGGCCGAGGTGAAGATCTCGCTCGAAGCGAATGAGGATACGGAGACGGAGTGTTACAGCATGACTTGGGCACCGGTACACTGTCATGTGGAGCTGAAGGTAATGTTTCTCTTTATGTGCACACGAAATACACAAATCACAGCAAAATGTGGAGTGCAAACCCAGTTTTGCACTTTCTTCAGGCTAGGAACATTAATGTCCCCCTTTGTAGTTTGTAGTTTGCGGAATGACATTGCCTTGCTTTGATAACAGCCTATTTCTGGTGCACAGTGTGCAACAATTTATAAGCAGGTCTCTTTGCAAAGTTTCTCCGTCAAATATTATAGAATAAGAACTTTAAAAGTATATATTTTATATCAATAATCAAGAAGAAAAAATGTATTTCACTCACAATCTGTTTATATAACTTATTAACGGAAAAGAGAAGCTTTCAAAATGGTAGAAATCTCCTTTTAGAAAAAGTTAAATGTGTTTCTTGCTGCATACGTGATTATCGTTTTCAAAAAACCGGATAAATGTTTTAAATTTGTATAAATTTTTTTAAATTTAACTGGATTTTTATATTGATCTCCAGTGTATGGCCACGGAATTATGTTAAACTACGTGAAACAAACATGTGCACATACAGTGTTCTTTTCCTCCATTTTAAAATGTATTTATCTGCATATTTGTCACACTTGGTACTTGTTTCAGATAATCAAGCTAGTTTTACAATTTCACATATTTTAGACAAAGATAACATGAATAAATGCAAAATACAGTTTAAAATGATGATTTTATTTATTAAGCACAAAAAATGTGTGGCAAATAACAGTTGTTCAAACCTACCTGGCCTTATGTGAAAAAGTAATTGCCCCCTAAACCTAATAACTGCTTGTATCACTGGCAGCAAGAACTCCAATCCAGTGTTTGTGATAAGTCTTAGTCGTCCTAGTAGTTTTTGGCCCACTCTTCTGAGCAGAATTGTTTTAATTCAGCAACATTGAAGAGTTTTTGAGCATAATTGACTTTTCAAGGTCACGCCAAAGTGTCTCACTCTGATTAAAGTCCAGATTTTGACTAGGTCACTCCAAAACCTTAATTTTTTTTAGTTTTTTGTAGTCATTTGAAGGTGGATTTGCTTGTGTATTTTGGTCATTCTGTGCTTGAGCCTCAGTGAATAGCCGAATAGTCTCCTTCAGGATTTTCTGGTAGAGGTTTTCTTGAAAAAGCAGAATTCAAGGTTCCATCAATAACTGCAAGTCGTCCAGGTCCTAAAGCAGCAAAACAGACCCTCATGATTATGTTTGACTCTTGATAGGATGTTCTTTTAGTGAAATACTCTGCTATTTTCAAGCCACATGTAACAGGATGCAAACTTTGCAAAAAGCATTTGTCACATCAGTTCACAGAATGTTTTTCCCAAAATTTTGGGGATTGCCAAAATGTTTTTTTTTTTTGTAAATGCAAGATGAGTCTTTTTGTTCTTTTTGGTCAGCGGTGGTTTTCATTTTGAAGCTCTCCATTGGATGCCATTTTTGTCTAATCTCTTTCTTATTGCTGAATAATGAACACTGACCTTAACTGAGGCAAGTTAGATGCTATTCTGGGTTCTTTTGTGATCTCCAGGATGAGTTGTCAGTGCACTCTCATCGTAATTTTGGTAGACCTGTCTCTTCTTCAAGTTTTCTCCATTTGTGGATAATGTCTCATTCTGTGGGACTAGAGTTAGAGTAAGAGGGGCTTGTTTGTCTAATATTAATTTTTTGGGATAATCTGAAACATAAGTGTGACAAATAGACAATAAAGAAATAAATAAATCAGAAAGGGGACAAAAAATTTTGTCAAATCGTTGTAGGTGACTTGTTATGCTTCTTCCTGTCTCTTTCTAAAGCCATTTAATTAACTACACTGAGTGAAGTACTTACTGTACTTTCCCCTGCCTTAATCGTCAGAAGCATTTAACTGTTGCAAAGTTTGGGTAGGTTAATCTGTCCCCACTGGAACATTCCTCGACATAACTCCCTGTCATGTGGTGTGACTGCTCACAGAAAATCTTCTAAACCAAAGTCACATTTATTTTCATAATTTCCAAAAATCCTGCCCAGAGCCTCTCAGGTGACTACTTGGCACCTGTTTTGAAACTGCTTAATGGAGCCCAGATTTGCTGACGTGAAAAAATTAACTTAAGTTCTGCGTATTTGTCTCTTGAAGACAGAAGGGGAAGCATTTGTTTAAAAAAATAAAATAAAATTCTCTGACGCTCAATCCCTGCATTTTATTCACTGATATACCAGATGCAACCTTAACTGACACTGAATTTCAAATATTACATTAACTCATCCAGTCAAAAAACTGTTAATACAATGCTTTTATGAATAATGTTATTACATTTGTAGCTGTTTAAATTAAAGTAAAATCCTAATTTGAGAACAGAAATGAAATTTATTATGGACTGTAAGTCTCCTAAAATATTTAGATGCTCTTAAATAATTTGTTCTTGAGAGTTGCTGCCCTAATGCATCAACTGCTGTACTTCTAATTTCCTTATATTTACCACAGAACAGTGATGACAACCAAAAGCTTTCTGTTCTATTCTCTTTTCTTTTCTTATTATTTTGTCAAATACTGACAAAATGTTGGTGCCCTTTAGTGAGGTTGCTAAAGTGTTTTAAAACCAAAAGAAATTTTTTACCCTCTCCTCACAAACATTACTCTTTCCATACTTAATTCAGCTACTATTTTAATAATATATGACTTTTTATAAAGTTAATCGAATTAGTTAATCACTGTTTTATTTTTTATTTTTTCTTGTTTGCAAACATTTCACTCTGGTTTTCTTTCCCTTTTCCCTTTAATGTGTGATTGCATGTATATTTGCACATGCGTGTCTTTATTCAGGACTGCTTCTCCATGGCCAACATATCCTGGTACGGGGGTGCCAGTGTTCGGGGTCAGACTTGGCCGATCAACGATCAGAACACCACGATGCAGCCCTTCATCGTCAGTGATCTGAAGGACAATCCCTCTGGGTTCGGCTCTGCCCTGGAGCGCTACTTCCTTGGCTCATCGGGTAAGAGGTCACTGATGGGATTTGCTCTCGATCTCGTCGTTAGAAATGGATTTAGAAATCTTCTCCACGGCTATGTTATTACAAGAAAAAAGGTCTCCTCAGTAAGGATGTTGGCAGTTTGCCACGCTTGCTATTGGTGCAGCGTTAGAACAAGAACAAGGACTCTTGAAACTTGATCCCACATGAGTGGGTATACCATGTGTGGCGTGAATCCCAGGGCGCGAGGGAAGCCCTGTGGATGTTGTTGTGTTGTCCTACCCTTTTCAGCCCCTCATGTAAGCATTTATGCTTTAGCTGGCAAAAATGGTACTAAAGCAGCGTCCCTAAAACACACACAACATACTAGATAAGTTGGCTTCGCCACATAGATAGTGTAACACGATGCTGGCTGTGGCATGTCAGTTTATTAATTCAGAGATTAGAGTACAAAGGCAATCAAGCCACCTGTAGCATCTTAAATTAACTCTTAGGAATACCAGAGTAATTGTCTTTTGTTTCTATTAAAAGAGCAGGTTGGATGGAGGCCCTGCTGACTCTTATAACTCACCAGGTTATTTTGAGGGTGTTAGATTTTATCCTCGGGGGTAAAGGGGGGAGAGGCAGGGGCTGTTAGCGGATGTGAATGGTTAATATGACTGATGAAGAATGTCTGCAGAGAGTGTGTGCATGTGCGTTTACACAAATCTCATGGACTATGGAGATTCAATTTGTCTTTGTGTTGGGTTGGTTTCTGAGCTACTGCTTAAATAAACTAATCTTTGTTCCTATCGAATTTCGATATCAATCTGAGATCATGATTATTATTATTAGCACACTGACATTGTTCAAAAAATCTTTAATATTCACATATTCTCATTTCTACATGCAGGCCTTAGGTGTAGGGCCTTAAGTGAATATCTTTGAGCTCTGTAAATGGTTTAGGATTTAGCTGTGAGTAACTACAAAACTCAAATAACCTGCCACAGGGAACGCAGTGACATCACCCAATAAGGCGACACAAATAATCATCGACTTCACTGATTGTTAGCACTAGCTTCACTCAGTCATTTACATGCTGATGGAACCGCATGCAACCGCATATACACACATATATCTTTTGCTATGTAACAGTGACAGGCTTCGCCTGAGAGTCACATGACTTAAATCCCTTTTCCACCTTGTGAAAGGATGCCAGTAATTATTAGGACCCCCGTAACCCTTTGTTTATCTGCTTAGCTTTCCACAGAGAGGAAAACACACATGCACACACATGCAGCCAGAGATAGCATGAGATCCCAATGAGATCAACTGTTTATTTGTTGCCAAGTAACCTCTCACAGATACATAGCCCCAAACATAGCAAACTGATGCTCAGCAATGACAATGATGCCTGTTGGAGCATTAAAGGTATATTTAACATGATATCCTGCTTTAAAGTTCAAGGATGTCTTTGTTTGGCTCCAGGATTTGCATAATGTGCACATTAGGCCCGAGAGAAAAGGTTTTTCCATGATCAAAGACATTTTCCAAGCATTTCAACACTTCTCACTTTGCTTTCAGATATTGGACACCAGTCCAACAGATCACAAGAACATAAGTTTCATGTATTTTCCTTATTTGCCAACAACATAATCAGTCTGATGTGTGACAAACTAGTAGCTTCTCGGTCCATTTAGTTAAAGAAGTAATTTGTGTAACCTACAGAACATTTCATCACCAACAAGGGCTTTAACCTTCAGACTTGTGTGGTCCTGTGCTGCAAGTAGAAATGTTACACCTGCTTGAACTGCACGAAAGAGCTGTTCTCTCCGGTGTAAACTTGGTACATTTGTGAATTAGCAGCCACTTTTACAAAAGGCATACGAGACAGAGTTTCAGAGGCAGTCCAGTGATGTACTGTGTTTTACTGTCAGAACTGACAGCAAATGGACACCTTCTCAGACCACATCACGTCACATGCCAGACAAATCAATCCATCCATCCATCCAGCCAGCCAGCCAGACATTCATTTTTTCTAGTAATGGAATTCAGGGTCACGGGGGGTTGGAGCCGATCCCAGCTGTCATAGGGCAAGAGGTGGGGTACACCAAGGAAGGATCAAAAGTCAGTTGCAGGGCTATCACAGAGAGACAGGCATTCATTCACATTCACACTTGTGCCAATTTAGAGTCGCCAACCAACTCATCTTGCATGTCTTTGGACTTTTGGAGGAAGCCAGAGTACACAGAGTACACACAATGAGAACATGCACACTCCACACAGAAACAAGAGGAATGGAGTTAATATCCAGTTATGGTTTAATTCCAGAGTAGTTTGCATACTCTATTAGTATCTACCCTTTATTTGCATGACCCCTGTTATAGTCTCTCTACATGTTGAATTTACATTTATATTTTGTACAAAAATATTGCATTTTACATGCATCAAAATGAATTTGTGCTCATTTTGCTGCTCCGGGCAAAATAACAACACTTTATTCTCATCTGTATAGAAAGAGCATTTTGTCAGTCTTCATTAGCTGCGTTTATCTTCCTTATCTGCCCAGCAGCTCAGTCCAAAGAACCACATGATATCTCAGATTAAAATCCAATGTGATTATGACTGTGAACTAGGTTATTATAGTTAACCAAAACCAAAGTAAAAGCGTGGAAAAACATTCCAGTTAACTAAAATGGAACTAAAAAGCCAGGCTAAGTGTAAACGTCTGATACATTAATCAAAGAATATAGAGATAAATTCAAATGCAAAGGTTTTGGGATGACTACATTAATAGAATCTGCTGCTTTAACATTATTATGGCTGTAATGTCACGTGTATTCCAGTGTTATTGAAGTCGAGACACTGACAAATACCTGTCATACTATTAAAAAATAAGCAAACTCAGCTTGGAAGCCAGAACTGAACTATAAATGAAATGCAAATTAAAAAAAACTATGGAAAATTCAGCTATAAATCTTATAATGTGTTTGAGTCATAACTGCTTCATTTTTATGGATAATAGTATTGGGACAGGAAACAATTACAGAAGTTTTTGTGGCAAAGAAAATCCACATTCATGTGTGGATATCATTATAGAGATTTGTGAGGTTACACAACCGTGTGAAAGTTTAATTAGAAAAGTGATTTGTTCCTGCTTTTTTTCTCTTTCTTTGCACTTAATCAAGTCTAATTGAATGCAGATGGAAAAATACTTACAGAAATATAGAGAAGAAATTATATCATATATCACTGGTTATTAGCATGCACAGCTCCTCACCCCTTTCCAAGTGCTAACAGTTTCTTCTCAAGAAAAGTTGCTTTTAAATCCAGCTGTGTCCACCAACACTCAGCAAACCGTGATTAGGATAGTGCTTCTCAATAGGAGTTAGCTGCATGCACACAGCACCGTATGCAGTCATAGACACACAGTACACACTGTTCATGTGTATTTGAAATGCAGCGATATGTCTGCGCCAATAAATGTGTATTGTAATGTGTATTAAAACAAGAACTCCAGTGTTGTTTTTCGTTTAAAAAAAGGAGATTTTGGGAAGGCAGTATTCCAATAGTAATTTTAAAAAAAAAGTAAAACAATCGCCACATGTCTTTACTTTTGGTTAATATTATTTATTATTAATGGACTGACAACACTTTCATCTGAGCTGTCTTCATAAATCTGCTTTGGAGGAACAAACATACAGTTAATGCAGTTTTAACGTAACATTAGGCTTCACAGCTGTTTGAACCCGCTGATCGTTGCAAGTGGCCTGTCTACACTGACTCTAGTTAGTCATAGCTAGAGTTATAAATGTTGTGGGCAGTATAGAGCTGTGGCTGACATTAAAAACTTAAGAGGACTCCTTGGGATAGTTAAAGACCATGGCAGACAGATTGAAATATTTGTGATAACAGAGCATATATGTATGGTAATTGGTCATATTAAACAGAGAATCAAGAAGAGAGGTAAAGAGTAGCAAAGTAAAGCCAAGGTAGAGAAACTGGATGAAAGAGATACAGCATGCCACCATGCAGCAGAGTGACATTTGAGAGCGTTTCCAACTGGAGGAACTTATCACAGCCACACCTGTCTTTATCCATTCAAAAACACAACTGGACTAGTAAGAACAGATTAGCTATTAGCAAAGTAGCATCCTAGATCACATGCATTATAATGGCATATTAAAAGGGCTACAGCTAGAGGTCCGAAGGCTTGACATGGGAATACTGCATGTGTTCAAAAAGATTGTTATTGTGTGCTGCCTGTGGGCTTAAAACAATACTAAGTAGACAAACCAGTAACAGATGAAAACTGTCTCTTTATTTGTCTCCTAAAATAACAAACAAAATGAAATAGATTATAATATAATGAGATCTTTAGCAGTAATGGGAATACAAGCGGCGGAAACGATTATTTGAAACACATTGATTTGAAAGCAAAGTAGCCATTTTTGTCCCGTGTGTGACTAATTAACACAGCAGGATTTATGTGTAAAATAATTGTTGGATGTTGGCACACAAGTGAGAGGTGAATTATTTGCCAGAAATTCTATTCTCATATATAAAAGACTTCATTTTTCCATGGCCTGTATCCAAATGCTTTGTACTGAGCTGAAGTTTGGCTTGCATCGTGAGTTTCCGAATTGTTATTACAAACGAAAGTTCAGAGCAAACCTGTTAGTTTTTTAAAAATGTGATTGTGTAACTACTTTAAATGTCCCCCTCCTGTTGTGCTCAGCCAGCCAGTAATGAATCTAGTTTTTCTTAATAGATTTTTTTTTCATGAAGAGAAACACACAGAACACGCTTTCTCCAAGATTCCTCGCAACAACTTTTCAACAACAACAAGATATTACACCACTTCCTCCACATGCACACGTGACTTCTGTCTCTAATATAACGGAGCTTTATGTTGACAAGGGATAGAACAGTTAAAGCTAAAACATGTTTCCATTACTCAGTTTCATGGAAAGCAATAGAAGAGGAAGGAAGGAAACCACAAAAGAAAAACAGATAATTATCAAAAAATTTTAATGTCATTCAGCAATCTGAATGCAAGGTATCCAAGCTGTAAGCTTTTTACAAATGTTTTGGAGATGCAAAGACTAAATACACTCGCTTTCTCCTAACCAGTAATTGAAAGCGCAAATAAGGCTTACGGAGTACCAAAGAGTAAGAAATCAGAAAAGAAATCAGAAAAGAAATCTAGCTCTCTTAACTGTGTTCTTAATTTTTACTAAATATCTTCTCGTTGGAAATGTTTTAAAGATGATTTTCTTATTGGTTTTTAAACCAATCCGAGATCAAGATGCCAAACGTAGGACACTGCTCCAAAACACTCATCTGCGTTGCTCAATAGGTCACGACGAGGTCCCTGGGCAGCTGCCCCGAAACCTCGACACTCCTGCAAAGTAAGATGTGAAACACTTCAAGAATGACACCGTTAGCCAGCTGAAGCTTTGTTAAAAGCAAGCTGTCATCTCCTGTATGAGAGAACTACTGAATGAAAATCACCCCACAACATTTTCCACAGTTGACCTCTTATACTTTCCATGAAGGACAACAGGCAAGAAACAGAAGAAAGACTTTTTAAAGGGTGTAACAACGGGACAGCTTCTGTACTCTTCATATAGACACGTAACTTGTCTGTGGTTGCTCAGGTCATTTCCCTTTCCTTACTTTAACCCTGAGCTTTAGTGAAATCTTTGTTCAAGTGAGAATGTCAGAATATGAGTTTAAACGGTTTGCTAACGTCACCACTGAAGCCAAACAAAAAGTATTATATCAGCTCTCACAGTTTTTAGAGTTTGTCTAATCCAATCTGCTGGTAGTGAAAAGGACACATCTGTAATGTTTGTACAGAACACAGTGTCTCACCCTTGAAACAATAAAACTGATTGATGATAGGAGTAGAGCAGAGAGAGCCTCTTTAGTGTTTCATTATTTCTTCAATAAGTGGGATTGGAAATTTACTACAATGGCAATGTCCCAGTTTTGTGGCCATCAATTTCTTGAGGTCGGGCACAAAAACGAAATTTCCATTGTTAAAGAAGTACATGCCAAACACACACAAACTCGCACACACAGGGTTAGTGTTTGAATGCACATTTTTTTAACCCCTAGTCAGGTCTGTAAGTTTGCACGGTTGTCAGAAAGAACAGTAAAACTATGACAGGTAAACGAGTGCAGTTCATCTGGTCCACAGCAGCAGGGAGTCATAGAGTAGCATTTTCCTTCAGACCAGCACTCTCAAGGATCCTAGGCGCCACATTAAAACCTTACCGACCCTGGTGAAGGTGCACAGGGTCTGCTACCACCTACAGATGTTGAGGTCAGACTGAGTGAAAGTGAGCAAAGAGTCTTTATGGTCCTATAAGCTCAGCACTGTTTTTCTTGGAAAGCTGCAGTTGCACATTGAACAAGGTGTGCCTGAGAGACGTGTACGTGAAAATTCATGTATGTCCACATATATCTGATAGTTGTTTGATTTGCGTGTCAACAGCTACAAAACTGAGAAACGTCAATCAGATCTGTACAGCAAACGTGTGTAATCTTTAAATTAACGAGAGGCGAGGCGAGAGCATATTTTCCACCAGTCACAAAATGTCACTTTTTGAGAGCTAGTAAAAAAGAAAAAAGAAAATGTATTGAATTTTGGGGAATTTTTAAGAAGCTGCTTTAAAAATCTCCCTCACCTCCTGGGTACACCACTATGGGAACAACTTAAGGCTTCAAATCTTGTTCATTTTCTTTAAAATGATCATAAATCCTGCTAGCATACGTTGCATCTTATAGAGCATAATAAATAAACAGGATTAGAATGGTTTGGGTGGGGGGTTGTTTTTAAATGAGAAGCTCCCTGACAGGAAAAAAGGCACACCAGTGCGTTCATAGTGTTTTGAGTAAGATTTTATAAACAGACGACAGGATTTGGTATACTTAACTTTCAAAAATGCACGTTTAATCCGAGATGGAATAACAGGTACAGCAGTTTAGGATCAGTTTGTCTCATTTCCTTGAGGCTCTGCAGTGTCATTTCCAACAAAAATTAATTATGACTTGAGAAGGCAAATTCAACTCCATTTTCCACTCTGTATGCACTTTAGTAAAAGCCACTGTTTGCAGCTTCAGCAGCACATTAGTCTACGAGGCTTCTTGCTGTCTGGTGTAGTCCTTTTGCGTATGTTTCCACTACTTTCTTTCCACTTCCATCCTTCTATAAATCTTTATAATTTTCTCTGCAAACCACATCATACACCACCATACTCTTTCAAAGCACCTTTGCCTTATCAACTTTCTTCTATCGCGTCCATTCAACTCCTTTGTTATTGAAAATATTTCTGTATGTCAGAAATACATAAAATTAAATGTTTATCATAAATATTTCCTAAATAAAATCTGCATTTATCTGCCATTTATAAATTTGTAACAAACACGTGGATGTTGACCTAATACCTTGTGAGAGGCAGCTGAGGTGTTACCAGTATCTCTTTGACATTATCCATTGCAAACACGTGGGAATTACCCTGAGGCTGAAGGCTCCTCACAAGGCTTTTAAATACTGATCTCTGAAACTATTAATCTGATTATAAACTGGTACACGAGTATCCCGCCTGCTCCTGGTCCCTGCTTCCATGAGAACAGTAAGCCCACTGAAACTAGAGAGAGCAGCTGAAATGAGCCAAGGTCTCACCAGTTTCTCAGACTGTCTAATCTTTCCATTGATTGGTCACAAATCTTAAACCCCAGTTTGGTTACTTTGAGCAGCTTTTGCAAAATCTCAATACGAGGTCAGGGTCTGTGTTAATGGCTCAGTTTATTAGATGGGACAGAAACATAGCCAAGCAGAGCACAGAGGAACTGAAGGTTGTTAAAGCTGGGAGGGAGAAGGTGGGAGTCAGGTTAGGGGAGAAGTGGTTAGGGTTAGGGTAACCTGAGATGAATGGGGCATTCCTTCCAGGGCAACTACATCTGCAGATACAATTTTCAGCTACACATAATCTTGTCATTATGCAAGCCATCTGATGGACTGTATGTGCATGCAGTAGCAGAAATCTAAAGAGGCCCCCTTAACTGCAAGGTTTTAGAAGGATAAAGTAGACAAAAATCATCTTCAAATCTTCAATATTTCTGGTAAGTTTTGTTATTCGGAGAGGGAACATGCACGGGACATTCAATGCTCGTGTTTGCCCAGAAGCAAGCATAATGGACAAATAAAAAATGTTTCTAACCCTGCCCTCAGTGTTACTTTCCAGGCTACCTGAATTTCATTTCACTGGTCTGCAGTGTAACCTACCTACTTAGAACTTGCCAGTAGTTTCAGGGTAAACTCATCCAACTGTGTGCTGCTATATCTCATTCTGGGGAGTGTTTTTCTTACATCTGAGTGGAGCAATATCAGCTGACACAGGCTGCACTCTACCTCCCACAACACTCCATCCGTCATACTCATACTGGTCTCAGTAACACTCATGCACTATGTCATATAAGTGGAATTTGCAATGGACTGTCTTATTTGCGCTGATCTCTGCCTCTTTAAATCATAACTGTTTGAATTACCTGACTTTTCCTTCGCATGAGTGTATGACCTAGACTGTGACTTTATATTGCAGCTGTTTATCTGACTCCTTAAAGCAAGGTTTCATCCACAAGCATAATGTAAGCTAATGACCGACGCCCATTCCTGTGTGCTTCCTACCATGCAGGTGTCGCAGTGCTTGTATCTCCTGACATCCCCCTGCAGCTCGGGCTGGACAGCAGACAGCAGTTCTGCCTACAGTCACTTCCAAGTATGGAGCGACTCCCTCTGCAGTACACTGTGTGTGTGGCCCACAATGTAAAAGCTGCTCACCAGGAAGCAGTGCAACAGCTCTCGGAGCACAGCAGGGAGCTGCCCAACATGAAAGCACTGCGGTTAGTTCAGTTTAGATTTAGATTAGACCAGATGTAAATTTCACTCTGCTTCACTTCTGGTTATTATAACAGCGGTGCACTGGTGTGGTTGGTGAGCACCGATTGAAACTTTAGTCTCGCGAGCCAACTGTGTTTAACTGTTCCAGTCTGATTCCTGTGTGTGTGCCGCAGGCTGCCATTCTGGAAGCTGCTCGCCAACATGGACTCAGGGCCGAAGGTGGAGCGGGAGATGAGGACTTTCTCGAATCGTCTGAAGAGACACCAGCTTGGGGAGGGAGTCATCAGCCTCAATGAACATTCCACCACCCTCCTTTCTGATATGGTACATGATGCAGACACACACTGACTACTGAACTGTGCTGTGTCTTCTCCCAGCCTTTAAAGGCTGTGACAGAGTGAAGTTTTCATTGTGAAAATATTCTGCTAAGGCAAACCCAATCTGGGTCGGATAAAAATCCCACTGGTTAAACCTTTTAAATGAAATAAAAAATAAAATTAACCCACCAACAGGATTTAACAAATAGTGGATAAGGATTGGTAACACACTCAGTGTCTTGACAGTTTTTGTATGGCAGGTGTGAGCTCTCATATTAATAAATAGATTATAAAAAGTCAGCACTGCATCATAAAAGGTTGCTGTTTTCAGCATTTTCGAATGCAACCTTTGCTTTATCGCACTGAAGTGGACATTCCTGGTGGATTGGGCCACCTGCTGCGGTGCTGCTGCCATTTGCCATTGCAGGTATCAAATGATGGAGATAGAAGTTTTGCGGATGCAGGCATCAGCTGTATTTAGCTTAAATTTTTATTTAAACATTACAAATATAGTGTGTTGACATTATAGCTGGCTGCAGGGGCCATGCTTTATGTTCAATTCTACTAGTCTGTTGATACGAGGTCTTGAAATGAGAAGCCAGTTCATGGAGTTTCTATTTTCAGTAGAAGCTCTCTTCTTTTACTAAGCCTAGAAAAGTTTGTTAACCCAGTGACTAGAATTAAGATGTGTATATTATTCTTTTTTCATTCATCTTCATTTCGTCCGCTGCATAGCTGCAGATTTTCATAATCCACTGCTTCAACCACAGAGGTTGTGTCAGGTTTTGTGTGGAGGCGAGGAAGAAGGAACCCAAACGCAGGACTCGCAGGTAGGTGAAGCCTGGTGGTTTACTATGATGAGCGGATGAAACAGGACATGCAACGGAGGGCTGACTGAACTGAGATAGCTGGCTGAACTGAAATGACTGAACTCATAGCTGGACTGGCCATCGGGCATACCGGGCATTTGCCCGGTGGGCCGCTGGCGATTTTTTGTTTTTATGGGCCGATGGGTTTTTTTTTTTGGTTTTTTTTTTAGGAAGGGTATATATAATGAAAGGTGTTGGATTGGCCAATTGGTCATGATCGACTCTGGGCTGGACCAATTACAGCCGAGGAGGCTGGCTGCACCCTCCCCCTTCTTTAGCAATCACGTGATTTTCGCGCATTGCATGCCGGGAACTCGTGGCAAAACAATCCAAGTACCGCATCAAATGCAAACATTTGCAGCACCGCAAAACGTTCATTCTCCGGTTCCAATACCTTCTTTTTTTTCTTTGCCGCACAAAAAAGGAATGTACAAAACAAAAGGAGAACAATGCCGGTCCGTACAAAGACAGACGGCGAAAAGACAAAGAAAAGATACGAGGAAAAAATCAAAGGAGTGAAAGAGTGGACAAAAGACATCAGCGTGCTGCCCAACTTTCACCACGCTCAGATTTATAATTATACGCTTCTTGGAGTGAGTGCATACACTCATGAACTTTAGTAACTTCAGGTCACTGCAACATGCCCGGGTACAGTTTACCGACGGATGGGTGCAGGACCTTGAAATGCACCGTGTAGAACGAAAGACTATTGTACATATCATAAGTTTACCAGTCTCACAAATCGTCTTCATAAATACACATTCATTAACAGTTTATTAATAGGACCTTTAAGCTCAACGGTAATTAATTAGTAGTGGAAATAATTTCTGGTAGTGTAACAGTGTTTATGTGGTATTATTCCACTTGCCACAAATATCAGTGTAATGGGGAAACAGCGCCCCCCCTCTCGGTGTGGCTGGCTGCAGTAATCGCTGCCAGTCTGCCGTAGCCATACGAGAGGTGAGTTGTATTGTTCCGCACACAATATAGCTAAGTAGTACAGACACATAAAACATGTTTGATTAGCTGAAGAGCACCGAGTGTAATAAGTGCTTAGTGGACACATGTCCAACACCAGTTTTATGTACTTTTCATTTGTTTATTAATGTGTGAAACTGTATGCTAAAGCGGAATGCTAATGAGATGTTCTGCCGTAGTGTGCTGTGCGGAGTGGTGTGTGGCGAGCCTGTGCACTGATAATACACCGTTGTTTCCATTCAGGTACATTTGTTGTTGCTGTTATTTTATTGTATATTAGAAATTGTAATATTGCTGCAGTAATCGCTGCCAGTCTGCCGTAGCCATACGAGAGTGTGCTGTGCGGAGTGGTGTATGGCGAGCCTGTGCACTGATAATACACCGTTGTTTCCATTTAGGAAATAAAGTGGCAACGATCGATCAGAGACTGTCTTTTTAAAAACACTACACAACGCAGAGTCGAGGAGTCTGTTTGGGCCGAACTGTTGCAGCGGGATGAAGCAGAAACCGGTTACAGTAGCATTACAGAAATGTAGCAGTGACAATAATATTGTAATCGCAATGGACAATTAGTGATACAAAACAACTGTTTTATCCTGTGAATAAAAGTATATGTTTTTGTCAGTGTACCATGGTTATAACAGAAGCGAAACGCAATATTGTGTCAGAACAATTCACTATTTATGCACAATAAACAAAGGAGCATAGCGCGACAATTTCTGTTCAGCGCCAGACTTGCTTGTAACCTATATCACCAATTATGTTAAGAAAAATGACGTATTAACTACTACAAAACTCTGACCTTTGTGGGAATGCTTGGAGCAGACTAACATGTGAGCTGGGGTGTTCTGAGACGTTATATTTGGTATATCCAGACCATCCATCGGCTCTTACTTTGGAAACATGGCTTAAAAAAATTTCACTTCAAAAAAAAAAAAAAAAAAAAGGATCTCTTTACCCGTCGGCTTCCTGTGGCTGTCATGCGACCGGCTATTGCAGTTAATAATACAACAGCTTCTTGCCATTTTTTGGGTTTCTTTTTATCGCTGTGTAAGTGAGTTCAATTGAAAGCCTGCGTGCGCTAGTACCTCTTGCCACAAGTTCCCAGAATCCTTTGCGGTTTTATCCCTGAATGACGTCACATTTTCAATCTTTATCCTGGTGGGCCGGTCAAAATGGGGTCAAAATGCCCGGGCCGATTTTTTGTCCCAGTCCAGCCTTGACTGAACTGGCTGGATTGGAAACACGGACAGTACACAACATCAACGAAATGACAAAGACCTGGTGGAACCGAGGAACTTAAATACACAGGTTGAATGACGACAATGTTTGGAAACAGGTGAGTACAGGGCTGAACATAATCTGACTAATGACAAAAGCTGACACGGGGGGGGGGGGGGGGGGGGGGGGAAGGAAGTGACAACATTAATGTGGCGAAATCACTAACAACCCAGGAGCCCTGACAGTACCCCCCCCCCCCCCAAAAGAAAGAAGAAGAAGAAAAAAAAAAAGGAACAGGGTGGGCGGCGGCGGCCACTGAGCAGGTCCGGTGGGCGGCCGCGAGGAAGACGGCGGCGGCCACGCCAGCGACGAGGTCCAGTCAGCGGCCTGGAAGGTGGCCGAATCCGTCGAGGACGAGGAGCCGGCGGTGACGGAGGAGCGGCTGCAGGCGACTGCGTGGGCGCCAGCGGGTGCGGAAACCCCTGGCTGAGGAGCTAGAGAGCTCACAGCTGGCTTTGGATGCTGTGGCTGCAGGTCAGGAAACTGAACAGGATGGTGAATGAGTGACTGGGTAGGAGACTGGACTACAGGCTGAACTGACTGGACCACAGGCGGTGGGAGGATGGGTGACTGAGCTACAGGCGACCGGACAGGAGGCGACTGGACTGACAGGAGGCGACTGAGCTGCGGCCGACTGGACAGGAGGAGACTGGACTACAGGAGACTGAACTACAGGGGTCTGGACTGGGGAGGCTAAAGGATCAACAGAGGTTGGTGAGGCTAATGGCTGAGCTAACGACTGAATTAGTGAAGGGGATAAAGCTGCAGCCTGGGCTAGTAAAGCTGGTGCCCGAGCAGGGGACAGGTCCGCTAGCCTAACCAGGGAAAGCTGGATCAGGTGGATGAAGAGGTAGACTAGTAGGGGGAGAGGCTAGCTTTTCCGAACCTCTAGGGAGGTCAGGCTGGGTTCTGGCTGCCCTCAGCCTGGGTGCTGGGACAAGAATGGAAGGTGACTGGACGCCAGTCACACCCACCCGAGGAACACGGACGGGTGCAGGAGTGGACTGGGACGCAGCTGCCCTCCTCCTGGGAGCTGGCACAGGTTTGGGTGTAGGCTGACTGATAGGGGTGGAAATAATGACTGGGTGTGTGATACTGCCAGGTTTATCAGGGATTATTCTGGTCCTTCTGCCACCACTATTCACAGTCTTTGACTGAACAGTCCTTGGGGGAGCAGAAAAAAAAAAATCTTCCCAGTCCACATCATTGTCCAGGAGGGAAACCCCCCATGAATCAGAGATGAGTCTATTTTTTTAAGTGAAGAGTCAGACGAAGAGTGCGAAAAACAATCACTGGAACTCACCACCGGGAGTTGCTCAAAATGGTCCATATTATGGAGGCGTGCGCGCCGCTTTCTCCGGGAAGAGGAAACGGGCAGGGTAAACAACTGAGCCTCTGGCGTGGGAGCCTCCGTTGAGCAGAGTTGGGAGGCAGAGCAACTGTGGCATGGCGAGGTTGGAGGTCCAGTGAATAAGGCGGCGGGTGTGTGAGCGAGGAGCGGAGCGGCAAGAGAAGGAGCGGCTGAAACACGGCGAGAAACGCCCACTCTCCGCGGCAAATGCTCCGGTGCAGGTGAGGCAGCAGGTGGGGGAACGCGGCGTCTGCGAGGCCTGCCCAGAGCCAGGCGAGTCCCCTCGAAGACATGGTCTCTCTCCGCTGTTTTCCCCTGAACTCCTCTGCCCAACGGGAAAGTGCTGCCTCCTGCCGCTCATAGAGGTCCGAGTCCGCTGGGTTCCAATCGTGTCTTCGTGGCACGGGTCGTGTCATTCTGTCAGGTTTTGTGTGGAGGCGAGGAAGAAGGAACCCAAACGCAGGACTCGCTGGTAGGTGACGCCTGGTGGTTTATTGGATTGGAAACACGGACAGCGTACACAACATCAATGACACGACAAAGACCTGGTGGAACCGAGGAACTTAAATACACAGGTTGAATGATGACAACGATTGGAAACAGGTGAGTACAGGGCTGAACATAATCTGACTAATGACACAAGAGACAAGCTGACATGGGAAAAAACAGGAAGTGAGAACATTAATGTGGCGAACTAAACTGAACATGAACAAACTGAAATCACTAAGTCAACGACCCAGGAACCCTGACAGGTAGTAAATCTGGTAAGAGTTCATTGGTCAGAGGCCCACAACTGGTCAGAGATAGAGATGAAGGAGTTTTCTTAAGTGGATCTCCAGAGCACTGGAGGCAGGGAACAAGGGAGGGAGGACAGGTTCAGTGAAATGTTACAACATAGAAAAACAAAAGCCAGATTAGGTTTGTTTTTCCTTTTTTGTTTTGTTTTTGTTTGTTTGTTTGTTTGTTTGTTTGTTTGTTTGTTTGTTTGTTTGTTTGTTTGTTTGTTTGTTTGTTTGTTTGTTTGTTTGTTTGGGGTTTTTTGCCTAACAGAACTTAGTTCCACAAAATGCCGATCAAATCTTCAGGACACTTTGTGATGCCTTACAGCATGTAAATGGGGCACTTCATCATCAAATATGTTTTCAGATATTCTTTCAGCTGCACATTCATACAGTTCCCTTCCCTAAATGCTATTGCAAACTGCCTGGTAACGACACCACCGGACCACAGTCAAGTCAATCCGTGTCAACACCTGGTAGAACCTGGTGGTGTTCCGTTACAAAACAAATATAGTTGAGAGAAGACAAACAGAGCCTTTCCTAATAGGTATTAGGTTGCTCTGAGTGTGGTAACTGCAGGATGGCAAAGAACTGGGTGTGCTGAGATTTGAAGGAACCTTAGCCAACTAGAGCAAGTAATCCCAGCTTGATGCTCAGATATGACCCAGACTGTACAGCAGAAGACCATGCAGGCAGAAATGCAATCAGTCCATAAAAGGTTATTTCCAGGCATCCTGTTATATACGTACACACTGGTAATGTTTCCATTGCATTTTCAGTAGTTGTGAAAGAACAGAAACAAAATAATAATACAGAATAATATGCAATCATGATGGATGGCGGATATTAAGGATATTAATCACCAGTTTTGTTGGTACCACCTCACTTCACTCCCTTCATACTTCAATAAAGAACCAGCCAAGCATAAAATCCTGCATGGAAACTTACAGAATTAACACATTAGGCTGTGTAGAAGTGTGGCTAGCAACAATGATCCCCTTTCACTCCAGTTTTACAAGAGTCCATACATTTTCAGTCACTCTGTTAATTTTTATTTTACAGTTTCCATTTTACTCTGCAAGAACTGGCATCAAAGTGATTTGGTTATTAATAGGTTTGCATTATTTCTAATTTTATTACATAGAAATTAAAGTAAATTTTTAGAATAAAAGCCTAGAGTCTAACACATTATTTGAATTTCTTTGCATTTTACTTCTTTCTGGATTAAAAAAAAGCAGAAGATATGAATGGTTAGTGGGGGGGGGGGGGATCTAAGAAATTAAACAATATGAGCTAATATAGCCTTTCCTCCCACAGCTATTTTACATATGATTTGTCTTGTTCCACAGTTATGTAATGCAAAGTTCCCAAAGGACTCTAGCAAATGTCAAATGGTTCTGACAGAAGTTGCATTCTCAAAGCTACAATTCTGCAAAGCAACTTTGCAAAGGTGTATGCTAGTAGCACCATTAAACTATTAATTCAAAATTGTTGTCTGTCTTTTTGTCACTTTGCAGGACCATGACTACCTCAACAGCAGGAAAAGGGGGATGTCCAAGAGACTGACCAGGGACCTCCCACTTGTCAAGCTTCTTAACATTTCCATCACCATGTCCCCTTTCCTGGGGGTGGACACCACACAGTTCCACACCTCCCTTATTGATGGCACTGAGGCCTACTGGCTCAGTCTCCCTTCAGCCCCTCAGGGACAGCTGGTGAGGCATGAGAGGCACACACTATCATATTGTAAACCACTTAGTTGCGTCCACAGTAATCCACATTTGAACTTTGAACTGAGATTTATGTATTTTCATTTAGTTTGTTGTTGTGGGAGGCAGTATAAAGAACCCACCACATTTTTATTTCATGCTAAGTACAGTTTTCCCTGACAGTTAACTTTCCTCACGCTACTAAAACACTCTATTCGGTCAAACATGAAACCAGACAGAAATTTGGGGATATTTTCCTCCTGCATTGCAGACTCTCTGCATTAATCAGCTCCAGTTTGATCAAATTAAAAAAGCAATGCAATGCAAACGCAGTAGGACTAAACCAGGAAATCTATAATTGCAGCAGCAGTTGCACTGCGGTTTATAATTAGTCAATTATCCACAGAGAAAATAATAGCAGTGTAAAATAAACACCAATTAGAATGCAGTTGCCTCTGTCCCTCTACCCAGATCCCTGTGATGAGTCAGTGGCGAGGAAAGTTCTGTGTAAAGCTGAACATCACAAATCCAGGAGCAGTGAGCTGGTTCCTGGACAGGGTAGGAGCCCTTCAAACCCATTTAGGGATGGAGTACATCATGCTGGAAGGGGGCGAGGGGAATCTGTTTGAGGAGCAGGCACTGCGGCCACCGCAAGCTCTGGGTGGAGACAAGTACATCAGCCTGCTGGCTGACCTGGCCACCAGGATAGGAGATTCCACCATTATGACTGCAGGGACACGGTAATCTGTCAGCTAATGCACAATGACATTGCTTCCCGTAAGGCACATTTGTGTTTATTAGGACTTTTTCTGTGTCTCAGGTCCAGTTACAAGCCACTCTTTGTGAGGATGACCCCCCTGCAGTCTGATTGGAGCCCGATGGGTCTTAAGGCCTTCATTCCCAACCTGTTGCACCACACTTTGCTGGGATACAACTTCCTCATTCCTGATGCAGTAGGTAATACGAGAACCTATGGGTCCCTTTTTTATCACATAGTGATATTTTTGCCTTTTTGTGAGAACTGAAAAAAGCGCTTGATTAGTGTTGCTTTGGACAAAGCTGGGAGCTGTCAGTAAAACATGGGCCTGATATAACTGCCGTGAAACATCTTAAATTGTTCATTAGATATGAGGTATGAGTTGTATCAAGATAGTTTTAGTACAATGTTATAGCCCACACTAGCTTGCAAAACACCAGTAATTAACATGAACCAGATCTAAAAGGATAAATTGATCTTTTTCCAAAATAGAGAAGCCAACGTACATCATATTGCATTGTCTTAAATCTGCAAATTAAAAAAGCCACACGAGTACCCACTGTTTAACTGTTTTTGTCTTTTCTCTGCCTCTGCACAGGTGGCTCTCTGTCTGGAGACCTGGTCACAGATGAGGAGTTGTTCATCCGCTGGCTGGAGATTGCAGCCTTTCTTCCTGTTATGAGCTTCCACACACCACCCTGGATCTTCGGGGAGGGCCAGGTATACTACCGGTCTGCCTCGTGTAGCCACCCGGCAGCAGCCTGCGTTTGGTGCCATTACAGCTGTGTCATCCACATTAGTGACAACCTAGCAGGTTCACATTCTGCTCATGACTTGCTAACCAGATTTTCGCTTGTGAAGATTTACTGTGGAGAGATCAAGTGTAGTGAGGTGTGAATGCTGCCAATTAGATGTTCTAAAAGGGGGTGGGAGATTATCCTTCCTTCCCACATGCTGCTGTTGAAAAAGGGACCTTAGAGAAGTGGTTCATTGGCCCAACAGCCAGCCCTCAATTCTGAGGGTCAAGCGCTGAGAAGTTCCCACCGATTCTTTTGCAGAGGAGCTAGAGGACTGCTGAGACCTGATCTATCAAAACTCAGATCTGACTCTCCCCTCAGCAGGAGGGGCAGGACTGAACCATGAACCTCTCCATGGGAAATGAGGAACACACTATTCACCATGCACAGCAGGAAAACAAAGCCTTAAGTCTCTGATGACAGGTATTGATGCTTTTGACAATGTGTTACCAGAGCTCAGGTTCCTGAACAAAAAACGCTTTATGCTCCTGCAGAGGAAGAAGGGTAATGCCCTCCCTAACCCCCTTCCCCTCCCGCCTTTCCTCATCTCATTCACCTGTGGTTACGAGTCCATCTGGTCTGAATTACAATCCCTATTCTAGATTTATGGCTCGCTCTCACTCTCAAGGGCCACTTCAGCAGGAATGATAATGAATTTGAGGACAAGTCTTGGAAAAATACTTTATTGTGGCAATTAAGATTTCCATGAGTAATTGACAAGTGTGACAGAGTGGGAGTGATCAAATGAATTTTTTTCCACTAGGAGGGAGCTAAAGCAGCAAAATATATTAGTTGTGACTTGTGTTGTGTGACAAAGATAAAAATAGGCCTTTTTGGACGGCGAGGCATTTGACAGCAGCGATGTTTTCCATTTTGGTCTCTTGCATGGTCTTCAGTTCATAAACCCAGATGAAGTGAGAGCGGGGAGATATTTTAGTGGAGATAGACTGTTGCATTGCCCATGATAAATGACTCTTTTATAGACATTTTTACTACAGTTTTAAATGTGGTGCACCTTTATTTCCAGAATGTGTGAGCCTGCAGTCGGTCACAGACAGGTCACAGCAGCAAATACGTTGGAATCGAATAGCAGCAAAACCTCAAAGCCACACACATGCCTGGCTTCTCAATTAGGGAAAGATTCACTCAAACCAGTGGCTCATTCCTACAAATGGTCTCAATCCCAAGTCATAAAAATACATTTTTTTATAGAGGCGGTCAAGTTTTGTTTTTGTCGTGAGACTCTGAAGAGGATGTGACCCTTCCAGAAATGCTGAAGTCGTTTGGGCAAAGGGAGACAGCACAAAGGCTTTGGCAGAGTTAAACCCACTAAGTCAACAATGAGTGACTGTTGAGTTGAGTCTGCGTGTAGAGATGGCACAAATGTCCTTAGCAGACCTCACTGTCAATATTTTTCTTGTACTGAAATCCTTGCGGTGGATGATTTAGTTTAGGAAAGGGCTGGTCACTGGTTTCAGTTACTCTGTTGATCCAGATTTCTTGAAAATAGATTCTTTGGATGAACGATGTGAAAAAGGCCTAAGTGGTTCTGAATGAAAATACTGCCCAAGAAAAAGGCAACGATGGATTTTAATTCGATTGTTACAATCCTAGTTGTTTTCTTTTGTTTTTTCTTTTTCTTTTTACTGTAATCCACAATAATGTTCGTTCTCGTGTCTCAAATGGTAATCCATAGGTGCTAAACCTAACTCGGAACTACCTAACAAGGCACCAGAGGGATGTGGCACCGCTGATTGAAAAGTATGCAGAGGAGTGGCAGGTGACGGGAAACCCCATCTATCGCCCAATGTGGTGGCTCAATCCAACTGACTCCATGACCTTTACCATCAATGACCAGTTCCTCATCGGAGATGAGGTCAGTTAATGGAGTTCTGATGATGTGGGATCTAATGCACTTGGCATGTTTTAGCAACTTCAGCCGTATCCTGATGTCACGCATGTGCAATCTCCCTTATACGTATTTATTTTCAGGTCTTAGTGGCACCCGTGGTGGAGAAGGGGGCAGTGCAGAGGGATATATATTTACCTGACGGGGGCTTTCAATGGCAGGACAGTCAGAACGCACGGGTGTTTGACGGGGGGACGTTCTTGCACGACTACCCTGTCCCCCTGACGGAGGTGGCTGTTTTCTTACGGAGAAGCTGACTCGGATGACTGTCCCACAGAGTCACGTGATTTATCCTGTTACTGTTTTGAATCAAATTCTTTTTTTAGGTACTTGTGCTGTTCTTAACTTGCACTTTTCTACTAAAGACCATTGACCCTGCCTCAAGTGCTGCCTTGAGACGATTTGTAGAAATATATACATACATGTATATACATTTTTTTTTTTATACTTGCACTTTATGGTTCAAAATATTTTTTTCCTTTATGTTATTTGTCTTCTTTTCATTTGTTTTTTTTTATGCTGAATGGTTTTACCTCTTAGTGATTTGTTTCTGGACTTTTTCATCCACTCTGCTGCTTTTTTTGTTTGTTTGTTTGTTTTCTTTTTTTTAATGGTTCTGGAGAAGTATGTGTGTTTACATACTGCATTTCTACAGTCTTTAAATTTGTAGCTGCTGTTGGCTCTCTTCATAAGGAGGAACAAAGCAAGCTCCTTGTTTGCTTAAAAGTATCTGAATTTCTCAAGAAGACCAAATGAAGATGCAGAAAGACAAGGAAGGCGGTTAAAAGGGCCTTTTGAGAGAAACACTTACTGGCGGGAAATTAACACAGGAAGCTACATACAAGCACCATGGTACCATATGTCTTGCTCACTCTATGGAAAGGCTCTTACTTGAACTCATCAGGCCAAAGGGCCGATGTTTTATGAAAGATGAATGTACCTCAAGTAACGTATATGAATTGCTTTACAAAGTCATTAGACACAACAGCCTATCACCCCATAGTTCATATTCTTAGAATAGTTAAGTCATAGACATCCATGAATGTCCCTTTGTACTGTATGCTGATGAACTTGAGGCCAAGCCACTTTCATCGTAACTTTGCATATATTTAAATTTTAGATTAGAGTTTAACCTGCTGTATCAAGCGCTTTTAAGTGAGTGCCTCTTTCTTTACTGACTGTTGATGTGTTCTTACATGTGAGCCGAATTAAGTTGTAAAGACAACCTTGCTGATGACACCACATGGGTGAAAAGGAGATTTTGTATAAATACATGTAATCAGACCCTTTTTATCTGATAATCTGACTGTGATATCACTCCCATTCATGAGTATGAATCCACCAGCAGCAGCTGTGAGGCTCAGTGAAAGACTTTGGACCAGGTATAAAGATAGTTTGGTCCAAAAGATGCAAAATCTGACTTCCAATTGTGCTAAAAATCACTCTTTTGGAGATTTCTCATTTGTCTATTCTGTACAAAAACCGAAATGGAAAAACAAAAAGTTGTATTTTTGTTATTTCTTAAGCCTATTTTACTGAAACCGGTAAATTTATTTTCCAATTTCTATGCAAACGTTGAGTGTCTTCAGTTTATAATTACTTGATAGGGACATATGATCGATGTGTCATATGATGGTACTTTTCTACCTACTACTACTCTCACCATAAAAATAAAGTACAAAACTTATATTTCTCCAAATGTTGAGCCACATCAAATAAATACAATGCTCTCAGTTGTAAGCATACCATGTTTGCATATGAGAAATTGGCTTTTTGGAGAGAAACAAAGTATTTGTGAAGGATTCACCTGAAATTGCTGGAATTGTTGAAAGCACAGATGTGCAGAGGCCCACCTGACATAAACCTTCGTGAGTAATTCAGCTTCTCTCCTCATGTGTACCATTACATAGCCTACTCTCTGGACTATCTTTACACTTCTATCACTTTCTTAAGTTTAGTTGTTTACTTGTAAAAGCTGTTTGAACCCAGACTTAATGCTCTAAGCAAATGAAATGTAAATGAGACTGATTCTATTTTTTGATTATGTTTAAAATCAGTCCAAGAAGAGACGTAATCTTTATACCCTGAAGCTCGGCTCTTTATAGTCAACTGTCAGTGTTGCTTTTTTTTTTTTTTAATCAATTTGTTCCATAAAGGAAAATCTTAAATGGCAAACAGTGAGGATACAAACTCTGGAAACTTAACATTTATCTCAACTAAATTGATTGTGTAACTTTGATCTAAAAAGTTGACTGTATCAGCTCAAACACTCAGGTCTAATGAAGTTTCCTATCAGATCACCGGATGTCTTAGTGCAACGCAGTATGTTGTGAACACATTAACGTCTTAATGTCTCCTGGGGCAGAATGTACAATGGACACACTGTGATTTCCCATAGCCCTTCATGTGAGGAGCTTTTCTTTTTCCCATTATATAATGCTGTTATGGAATGCTTTGGTAGGTTAATGTAGGAGTTGCAGGAAAAGCTTTGTTGTGTTATTCCTTCCCTCTACAGACTGAGTGAGCCATGTGCCTTAATATGCCACAAATCTGGACGACACAGGTGTCTAGATTATTGCAGTATCAGCAATGACCGTAATACAATGACTGTGCCATTACAAGTGTTTTTCTCTCTTCTGTAAATCAGATAACATAGAATGACAAAGTTGCAATAAAGTTTACATTTTCTTACTTAACTCATCAAGTTTGCATTTACTTCATGACATACTGGAGGCCACATTCAAGTGGAGCTGCCAGATTTTAATTATTATTACTTCAGAATTTTTAGTTCAAATCCAATCCTGAAGTTTGCACATTTTTTTTCTGTCTTGATGCTGGTTTGTGTTTGACTGTGCAGGCAGTGGCAATCTGCAGTTGCACCGATCAGGCGCAACATTATGACTACTAACAGGTGAAGTTAATAACACTGATTGTCTCTTCATCATGGCACCTGTTAGGGATATATTAGGAAGCAAGTGAACAATTTGTCCTCAAAGAAGAAGCAGGAAGACTTGTCCAACTTGTGATGTAAAATTGCAGTGCTTCTGGGGTGTTCCTGGTCTGTAGTGATTAGTATCTATGAAAAGTGGTCCAAGGAAGCAACAGCAGTGAACTAGTGACAGGTAAGTGGACATGGAGCCCATACTGACCCCTGTCCACTGCCGAAAACACCTACAATGTGAGCATCAACTGGACCCAAAGCAATGGAATAAGGGGGTGTGGACTAACAAATCACATTATGAAATGCTTTGGTAGGGTTCATGTAGGAGTTGCATCACATGATCAGCCAGTTATGGGTGCATTGCATACCTGGGCGATACACGGCACCAGGATGCACTATGGAAACTGTGGCAGTGTGATACTCTTCTAGAAAACCTTGCGTCATGGCATCTATGTGGATGTTACTTTGACACGTTCCACCTACCTCAGCATCGTTGCAGACTTTGATTACAACCTTTCATGGAAACGATATTGCATTCTTCTTTCAGCAGGATAATGCACCCTGACACAAAGCAAAAATGGTTCAAGAATGGTTTGAAGATCACAACAATGACTTTGTGACCCAGATTTCCTATAGTTCAACCCAATGGCTGGACAAACAAGTCCAATCTATGGAGGCCCCAAATCGCAACTTACAGGGCTTAAAGGTGCAAGATACAAGATACCACGCACATCAACTCCAAGGGTCAAGTGGACACCATGCCTCAATAGGTCAGGGCTGTTTTGAAACAAAAGATAAAACAACATCATTTTAGGATAGTGGTCAATAGATTGTTTTTTGTTTGTTTACATGCCAGGGATACTGGGGCATGCTTCAAAACCACAATTAAACATAACAATAATAAATATGTAAAATGAACACATTTTTAATTTCAGAATTCAAATTTATTATTTTTAACAAATATCCTTGTCATCTTGCACACATGTAATCTTATGCTAAGCCCTGATATTAACCCTTTACCCTCTTTCTTCTCCCCATGCCAGCAGGTCTATGTCTATATCTGTGAGCAGATACTGACAAATAACATCTGCGCTAATTCCACGTAAACCTAATAAAAGTTATTTATAACCTTGGCGAGTAGGCGGTGGAAGAGATTCTCAGGGGACTCACATTCAGCCCAGCCTCCGCTGAGCTCCGTTTCCTTACCTTCCTCTCTTGCTGCCACTTGGCTGAGCTCCACCTTGGGGCCCCAGTCCCGGCTCCTTTAGTGCAGTTAGACAGGTGCAGCTGAATGGAGACATTCAGAGTCCCTCCAAGCCGGCCACCGAACTCACCATCTCCGTTTACACCCGCACTTTAAACACTCAGATTCATGTGGCACTTTTTAAAGTCTGGGTGCAGTTCTCAGCCAGATTAAAATTCACAAGACGTTTTAGTATGGCTCCATGGTTTGTGAGGTGATGAAGATGCAGTGTTAGAGACTTGAGAAGACTCTCCTCCAAGGGACAGCAGAGGTTACAGAGTTAATTTCTTTGCTAAACCTTAAAGGAACTTTATATTAAAGTTCCTTATTTTCAGTTACTAGACAGTTGTTTCAAGAATTCAAGTTGTGTGTACAATAAATCAATTTCATATATGTTCAATATTGATCCGTCATTCTAAACAGTGGATTTCCCACCGTCAGTTCCAGTTTAATGCTAATTCACAGAACAATAGTACAGATCCTGCCAGAAATCCTGTGGTCAAAGACATCCACCCTTAAACTAACATTTAGCAGGAGGTCCAATTATTATATTTTTCCTTGGTCAGTGAATCAACATTTAACATTCAACCCAATTAGTTTGGGGCATAACCAAGCCTTATGTAAGTTGTTGAGCAGTGCAGGAAAAACAAATTGTCCTGCCAAAAACCCAAATCATGAATGACACGAATGATCTACATACGGTAGCAGCAATTAGAACAATGTTATTCTCTACTGTTAACAACTGCCAGTGATTACCGCCAGACAAAATGGAATCATCTCTACCCCTGCATGCATAAATAGCTTATAAAACAGGATAGGCAACGCTGGCTCCCCTCTTTTCTTTGAGGGTGTTTTGGCGCAAGTGGCACATGGTGACAAGCAGAGGCCACAGATCTTTCTCAAAGTCTACTTTTAGAAAGTGCAAGTCAAGGTTTTAGGTGTCAGTGTCTGTTCCCGAGTGAATGGCTTTTCCATCTTGCCAATTAGGTAAGCCAGCGGTTAAAGCTTCATGGTTTTGTAATTGATTGAGTGAGGGTCTTGTATTTTGAGCAGAGAAGAAAGTCCTTCTTTCATTTGTTAGAATACTAATCAGATGTTCCTTTATGCACAGGAAGTCTGCACAGACTTTATGCTTTTAAAAAACACTTTTGAAAAAGACAAAGAAGTGGCTTTGAAAGCGAAATCTTTTTTTTTTAAGGCAGGTGCACAGAGAAAGAAAACCGTCATGTGTAATGACTTCTTGCCTGCCCCTCTTTGGAAATCTGTCACCATGCAATGCCTTTAAATGTCTTCAATTTAATTTAGGTTAATTGTTGAATGCACCCTGAACAGCCTTAGTGGAGGGACTTATTAATACCCTCAGAGACGGAACTGATTCCTGGGTGCCATCCACTTGAGCTCAACCACCTGTCCAGATGGCAGGCTAATGCCATCACCCAGCTTCCTTTTTATTAAGTAAACACTAAGCTAAGGAAGGAAAGATCTCATTTTCACACCAGACCAGTTTCAAGAGGTTTACAAATTGTCAGAACTAAGAAAAGCTGATGAACATAGCTATGACCTTTAGATGCAGATGGGGGTGAGACGGTTGCAGTTAAAGTAAAATGCAAACAAGGGATAAACAATCGTCATGGTGCAAAGTACATGACCTTTGGGCTTAGGGGGATTTTGAAATAGGTTACAAATATATCACTTTAGGAACACATACACTTTTATGACTTTATTTATCCATGGTCGCTGGAGGATAAAACACAATAACTTTTGGAAATCCCTGAATATGATAACTATTTTTTAATTAGTAGTAGTAGCTTTGATGCACTGCTCTTTCTGTGACCGGTTTCCTCGTTCCAGCAACTTCCAGGAACCGACCTCACCAACCAGCTGAGGAATACACATTTTTCCTGCACTACTAGTGGTGTATGATGTCCAGTATAGAAGACAAGTAAGTAAAACCTTTATGAATGTGTACAGGGTTTACCTCAAAGTACTGCTATGTTTTAGTGCTGTCTAATGGGAGAATTAAAACATTAGCGCTGTTACAGTAATAACAGTAAATATTGATACACTGTATCAAATATGCTCAGAATTTTAATATAGAAATTTAAAAATATAGAAAGTATTTTTCCCACCTGAGTGGGGGAAAAAAAATACTTGCTAAAAATTGGCCTACATTTGAATGTGCTTTTCAATTCGATTTACTGTGATCATGCAGTAAACATTCTTTAGATAAGATGCTTTGTGCCACACTAAGCCTCTAGATTCATTAGTTTCATTAATAAGTAGTACTGGAACAGGTATACTGAATAAAGTGACCCGTGACCGTATGTAGCTGAGTAAATTACACACAACTTCAGAGAGCAACCAACAATAGCACTCACACTACAAAAAGACTAAATACTGAAATAAAAGCTAAACTAAAATGAGCAAATCTACTCCAAAAACTCCTTAAAGCTAAATTATGCTGAGGAATAAATACACAAAGATTATTAGTCTTTATTTTACTTGATTCTAAAAACTGATGCCATGTCTTTGGCCATAAATCGAACAATTCCAATGACTGTTTCGCAGCCTCCACAGTGGCTGTGTGGTGAGTAAAATGCTTTTCTTTGGAGAGATATGTATTAAGCGTAATAAGCAAAAAGGGACACCTCAGAGGTGATGCAGCCATCTGACATTTACTTTATTGTTCAAACATAATTTGGTATATCAGCTGCTTGTCTTTTAACAATTCTTTAAATTAAAGGCAAACATATACAGCTTCATCTTCAAAAACATGCAGCAGTGTAAACATGAGGTCTAGATAAAACTAGTCTGGGATAACAAAACTGTCATGACAAAAGAAAAGGAAGCATTTTATCCATGTTTTTTCTTAAACCAGCAAAACCTTAACTTAGGGGTCATCATTTGTGACGATCCGCTGTCAAATAACCAAGATGTGTTAAAATACAGAAGCTAAAACCTGAAAAAATAAATATGATGGACTGACAACATATACATTATTTAAAAAATGCATTCCTATACATGACTAGAAACTTGCATTTCTTAAAAAATAGCTGAAGAGAAGAAATGATATCCAACTTTACTGAAGAGACCAAAAAACCGACCATGTGATTTTCTTGACTTAAAAACAACAGCTGCAACACTGCTTTGATATAACCAACAATCCGATTGCTCATAAAAGTTTACAGAATTTTTTTTGAGGTGACAAAAGGCTGTACGGGTAGTCTGGAGTTCCTAGGTTTGAATGATAGGGTCAGAGATGGAGTGCGCAACAGAGCTAAAGTACAGTTAATTGGCGATTTCCCCCCCTCAACCCCTCACAAAAGAAGTAAAGTCACTGTTGACCTCACGCTGTCAGATTCAATCCAGACGCACACCTCCCTGTCTTACGAACTCTCACTTCAACAGCAAACTTCACGCTATGCTATCTACCATCTCACTGGAATCACATTGGCATTGTACTGCATTTCAACGTCTAGTGTTGCACATTTACATGTTAGCAAAAGCACTCGTTTTCAGTGTTGTAGCCAGCACCCTAGGACACTAGGCCAAGTTAGCAAAACCTGAGTATGAAAACAACGAACAAGAAAAAATCATGTGCCTTTGTCGCCACTTAATAAGAGTCATAGATGCCAAACCTGAACAAAAACACTGGCTGTGCACTTGGAATAAGAAAAGACAGTAGCAACGTGTTGATATTCAACATTACAGTGATGTAAGGCTCGCTACTCTGATCCAAGCTGAATGTTTATAACTTTTGCAATCACAGACACCTTACTTTACTCCTGTCTGTGTGAAATTACTGGGTATAGCTGCTAAACGTTCAGAATCATCCTCTCTTTAAACCTCACTTTATGAAATAATGGAGAGCACACACAGCATGCAAATTTAATGAAATTCAACATCAAGTTTGCTGCTTTGGTCAGTGCTTCAGGAGCTGCAACTGCAAGACATTAAAGAAACTTAAGGACAAAGCTAACGCATTGGATGGGAACAGAAATAAAGATATTGCACCATCATGCAACTTAAAATGCAATTCAAGTATTTGATGATGCCACTGAACAAGCCTTTAGCTGAAATATGTTAATGCAGATTTGATCTCAGACGCCCTTTCTGCCCTTTTTACATTAGTGGGTCAGTAAGGCACCGGTATGTACAGTCTTGTGAAAAAAAACCAAAACCAACTTTGATCTGTGCATTACCTGTACCCAACACCACCGGTTACTCGCTACGCCTAAATATACAGCTTACATAAGTGCCTTGCAAACGTATTAACGATAATGCTTCCTTTCAATCATCCTTATTTTTGTAACATCAATTAACATAAATATAACCTCTAAACCAACAAGTGACTCTATACAACCTTTTTTTGAATATATGTTACTCATAGCCTTCCACCAGCAAAGACAGCCATCACTTGGAAGCTTTGTTGTTGAGCTCAAAGAGACCCAGGATGTCCAGCATGGCCTGTCTGATGTTGGTCCCAAAACGATGCGAGTCCTAAAAAAACAAAAGAAGAAAGAAATGCAGAAGATTCCAGTAAGCTTTTTCATTTAAAATGGCCATTAAAGAAGAAAAAAAATGGAAAATTAGTGAACTTACAGTTTCTGGGCTTGAGTGTTTGCTGGAGATGTGGAAGTTGATGTGGTTCTCACCAAGAATGATGTAGGAGATGCCATAACCATCATCAGCCACCTTGTGGGCAAAGAAAGCGAGAGAGTAGACTCTGAGCTTATCCCATACACAGTAATACATTTTTATTGCTTTAATATTTCAACTTTTTTTCTAATTTAAGGATTATACAACCTTATGTGTTTTGTTGCAGGAAAACTAACACAAACAGCTGTTAAAGACACTGTGAAAGCTGATGGACAACTTACTGGACCAAAACCACCTCCAGAGGACACATATTCTGGGTGTCTGACCAGATCGAACAGCTCAACCTGCTGCAGAGGAGTCTGGCTGGTGGACAGCTTCCATGGCTCAGACAGGACCTAAATGTAAAGATTTGTGAAATCCACAGATTAAGACACATTATTGTATTGGTCGTTCGCTCGTAACTTTTTTCTATGTATGAAAAAGTTTATAAGAGCAATTATGGGCATTATTCGAGTACCTGTAACACACAAAACTTGTGAAAAGAAGCTCATACCTCCTTCAGGAAGGGTGAATCCTCTCCGAGGTATTTGGAAACCACATAGAGGCAGAAAAGGTGGCGATCGATGCCCTGTCCTGTCATTGCCAAACGGTACAAGTTTTGGTGTTTTTCTGCCGCCAGCTTGAGCAACCTGAGACGCTCTTCTCTCTGTAGAAAGAAATACGAAAGGAATAGAAGTGAAATATGACAAATAGTTTAATAACACAATAACAATAATAAAGTGAAAAAACAAGTAAAAAAAATCGGTAGCACATAAATGAAAGGAGGGGACTTACTGTCTCATCTCCGACCATGGCACGAACAAAGGCACAAGTCTCCACGGTGCAGGAGCGCACCGTTTCTGTTCGACCTTCCCTGAACATACGAGTCATGGAGGCTTCATAAGTCAGGCAAAACTTCCCTTTGTCCTGTTGAGAGAGTAGAATTACATTTAATTAAATCACGATTAAAAAGAGAAAACATTTTATGTAAATATATTTTTTTATGCATTAACAGTAGAAATGATTACAAAGGCCTGCGGCTTTTAGGAGGTTTATGTATTATTATTAGCTATTAATTAAAATGGTGTGACAAATTAAGAAACATACCACAACTAACGTGCAACACCAATGTTTTGTGTCATATTATTAATTAAAGTGCAACATGAATAATTAAAAATAAAAGTTTTAATTCGCTATTAAATCCACTAAACACTGCTTGACTGCCTACAAATCTATGCTGGCCAGCTAGTTGTGACTGCCCTCTGCTGGAACTTAATTTAATTGCATGCGGCTGGAAAGCGCTGGCTTCTGAGAAGTTACATCTACACTTTTAAATATGAGATTGATTTTATAATATTTTCTGTAATATATATATAAAAAAAACTTATTTCAGATAAGGATATGAACAGGGAAAAAAAAAATGGTAGGATGCGGGAACTTACTCTGTAATGGGCCAGCTGCAGGGCAATCTGGATGAAGGCATCAGGACTGGTGCGGCATTTCTTAATCAGCCCCTTTCCAAAGTCAGTGAAGGGGATAATGTGACAGTCCACGTCATCTGCCAGAGCTTTGGCTACTGTCAAAGAACTCTCGATGGCCTCCTGGCACTAGAGGAATAAAGGGAACATAACTGTATGTTTTACTCAGACAAAAATATCTATTTATATATATGCATTTTATGAAGAAACGTCAAGATGATTAAATTATTAGATTAGTTTTAGAAGCTATTTAAATCCAAAAAATAACATCCAATAAACAAACATCTATATAGTTAATTACATCCACTCTGGTGTACTTAGCTTATGCTTCCACAAGAGGGAATCCAAGTTCTGCTAATATAAAATTATGGTGTAAAGTAAAAGATTTTCTACCTCAGCAGGGATGGTCCACTGCAGCCTTTGAGGGCCGGGCAGGTTAGGATGGGGCTTCCCAACACAGTGACCATCTTCAGTGTATCCCAGCTTTGGATCCATGGAAAGTACATGCTGCAAGAGAGTCAACACTTTAACTCATCTCACTCAAAAGTTTCTGCTGTTTTTCTTGCAATGTCTTCTTGCAATTTTGCTTCTGTACACCACCACGTACACTAATTTTAAATTAAAAATCCTTTTTAACACTTGGATTAAAAAAAAAAAAAAATCAGTAAATAACTGAATGAGTTACTGAGTCACTTAAGATGCTGTGTTAGGCATTTACTGCAGCAGTAACCTTCAGATGCGGCTTGCATGCTTAAAAGCACGCTCTATTAAGTTGAGATCTACGGCCTGAGATCTACGGTAGTTCACTTCTTGCAGGGTATATTGCCATGGTAACTTATGCTGTGAACTGTTCCAGACCAGCAGGTATGAAATCACCACCTACTGAACAATTTTCTCCAGAAAATAGCGTCACCATTCCTAGAAGTCTCTTGGACAGTGCGGGGAGTGTAGGAGGGTCTAAAGTGTTTCAGTAGTGTCTAAAGTCTGTTTCCCTGATGAGCATCAGTAATAAATTCAGAAGCAGCTTTGTTGGCCACAGTTTTGCAATAGTAATTTGTTTTTCTATAACATATGATCCTAAAAAGGGACATATCAAATTTGCATGTAAACTAAGCCTATGTTTGAATTTTGTTTTCATATTCAAACTTTACTGCCAAACGTCACTGCAGTCTGCAGAGACTCCGTCATCTGGAAGCACTTATTCTTTTATTCACAGCATGTGATATAGATTCTCTGCTGGGGATATATATTATATGCTTGTGAAGTCTTAATAAAACTTCTGAACAAAGCACAAACTGTGCGTCACATTGTCACAGGAATGTCCATGCATTAATTTGTTGATTTAGAAAATGTTCTTCTGCTTCATTCTAATCTGCTGCCAAGTCTCTTTTACACTACTGGAATTGCAGCTATTGTAGTAAGTTTGTAGGTGACACTCATAGGGATCATTTTCTGTAGAAGAATAATCATATGATGACTCTTAGATTGGTTAGATGCTGCCAGCAGCACCACAAGCTGATAACCAGCTTCATGTGAATGCTTATCCTGATTGCCAAGGCTTAGAGTAAGTGAATCCAGATAACAGAAAGGTATCCTGGGCATGCTGAATTCAGCAGTCAGGTAACCCTGTTCCACTGGCTGCCATACATGTCCATCATAAACTGTTTCTCTCTTTCTCCATACTTCCCATTCTTCCCATCATTCTGGTACAAGTTAAGCTCGGTTTCATCTGTCTACATTTTTTTTCCAGAAATGTGCAGGTCCTTTAGATGTTTTATGACGTACAAGTATAACTTGACCTTGTTCTTAAGTATAACAAGTGCACTTTTTGCAAATCCTCTGCATTTACCTTCATGAAGGCATCTTTAGATGGTAGATTTTAACAATTTTAACAATAACACGTCTACCTCCTGACTTGGCTGTACTGGTTGTCTTTAGTAGTCGTCCAGGTGTTTTGGTGTTGCTCACCAGTAAATTACTCATTTACTAAGACATGAATGCATCAGACTGTTGGTTTGGTTACTTTTAAAGTTTTTGCTCTGATTCTTTTGATCTGTAGTGGTGCAGAGTTAAAATGACAAAACTTGTGCCTAAATATTTACGGCTTTAACTATATAATATTTCTTGTGATATTACGAGATACCGTATTTACTTTTTTCCACAAAACCAGTGACTTACCTCCCACAGATGGCCAACAATCGGAGCATCTGCCCAGGAATGCTCTGCATTCAGTCCCATCGTACCATTCTTGTAAACTATCATATTAAAGGACTTATCAAACCACCTGAAGGGTTACAAAATATTATTAGGTTAATTTGCAAACAGGTTAATGCCACAAACCTACTGAAAATTGGCCATAAAATCTATAAAGTTTATCTCCACCTGTCGTAGCATTTTCCATGGAGCAGGGACTTGGCATAAATGTCCAGAGACTTGACTGGGTTTTTTGCATCGTAGCGCTGCTCTGTATCATCGAGGGTGAGGAAGAAGGCTGCCTTTTCTACAGCATCCAGAGACTGCTTGTTCTTTCCACGGCTGAAGAACATCTCACGGGCCTTTGCCCACGGTGTCCTAACAAGGTAAAAACAAAAAATATGTTCAAAAAGTAAAGCATAGACATAACTGCATGAGTGTAAAATATGTTCTTTTAATCTTTCTAACAGAAAGCATATAAAAGCTGGAGCTAAGTGTCATTTTACATAAATACGCGTACATTTTTCTTTGTCAGTATGAGAAAACTGTGAGCCGTCAACACCACACTCTTTATTACTCCGTAAAAATGTATTTTACTAAGCTTTTACAAAATGCTTGTGAAATCGCTTTTAATTAAATTGCTTTTTAATTACAGCTGCACTTCAAACAAAACAAGTTAGTGGTTAATCTTGTTGCCATGCTTGAAATATGATACATGCCCAGGCCCATATTATTAGCCTATTTTAACATGACTTTGATGTCTCTTTGATTTCAGGTTTATTTTCTTTATTTCAAATAGCAATTTGCAATCACATTTTTAATTTCTTAAAATATATCTTTCAAAATAAAGTTTAAGTTCTACCAGGAGTTTTTGAAGAATACCAAACTCACTGATTCAGCCTATGACCACTGTAAATGTCCACGCATTGCCTACATTGCTGTACTTCGTGTCATGCTACAGATTAAAAAGTAAAATTGTGTGACCTCATCAATCCTGGCTCCAGCTTATTCTGCAATGATACCCACCTATCCCCTGCAGTGAGTGCTGCTAGTCTCTCCTCTCCTGGCAAGGGCTCCGACTTGTCTGCCAAGATCCTCTCCATCTGCTGCTCGATCTCCCGTGGCAACAGCAGCCGGCCATCATAAAACATCCACACCTTGAAGTAACGTCCCTTATGGTACACAACTATGTGTTTGCTCTCATTCACGTGCTGAAGGGTGTCTAGTGGAGAAAGAACAATGACAGGAAGAGAGAAAACAGGAAAACAAGAAAGACAGATGAAGAAAATCTGTGGTTGTGGGGGAGAAGGGTATATTTATATTTGTACATGTGTTGTGTTTTTTCTTTTTAAATAAAAGAACTTGCATACCACACATCATGTGGGTGACTTGTGTGTATAATCAGAAATGCATGTTGTTTAATGCCAACAAGGAGAAATAATTATAGAAATATCAAATATCAAGTGGATGTTGCATTATTTTATTTCTGGTAGCAATACAGATGTTAGTGAACAGTAATTTGCCCCAGAAGTAAAAAGATGTGATATCCAGTTTTCTTTTAAAAGAAAAACATAATTCATTTACACAATACAAAAACTAAGGCGGGTTGAAATGAGGAGTGCAGCAAGTGGGATGAAAAAGGGAAGGACTGGGAACAAGAATGTAGTTGGGAACACAATGCTTGTTTGAACAACAATGTGAACAAATGTGGGAAGCCAGTTTCAAAGCTTTACTTGCATAATCTCATTGCTACTGTGTTATTTTACTACAAATTTGGAGCTTGAGCACTCAAACAAGCAATGTACTTGGTACTGGTAGGATAAAGGGAAACAAATACTTACACCAAGAACAAGCCAAATAATAATATTTAGCCTACTGTAGTTTCTTATAGTAAGGACCTCCATCAGTATGAGTATTCTGGGCCCAGTATACCACAGGGCTGAATTGGAAAGCCGTTCTAATCACTGCAGCAACTCAGATCTTTCTGCTTACAAAGACACTGAATACAACTTATTTTATTAAATTTATTTTTAAAAGCACACTACATTTTTCTATTTTTTAAATGCCTTCAGTCTAAAAAGGTAGCGTTAAATACCTTCTGCTGGGTCCCATGTGGCTGCTAAGCAACACAATTTATTATTATTGTACATTTATTATTGTCTTGGCCTCGAGTCTTTCAGGTTTGAGTTTTTAAACTTAACTGCTCGTAATCTTGATTAGAGGATTTTTACCTCTTCTAAGAAGCTTTTATTTTTTGTAGTAGTTGCGTGCACGTCATTGTGCCTGTAAACACGGCACCTCAAAAAGTTTGGAATGAATATGAATCAAAGTAAACACTTGCTGATTTTCACTGCTTTACTTTACTTCTTAAATTACGTTTAAAAAGAATAATTTTATGTATTACAGAAATTCAATCTACAAGGCCAGAACAATGTAATCTGATCCATTTTTTTATAAAGTTTCCAATTAAGTCATTTTAAAAACAGGTAAAGTCATGTACTTTAAAACAAATGAATACATCCCACTGTTTTTGACAGCATTGTTTTAGTTAATTGCAGTTTGCAGGATTTTTTATTAATGTATAGCTCTCTTTGGGTCCTGACACAGTTATTTTCATATTTATTTTCTAACTGCACTGTCATGAATTTTAACATTTAACATGGAAACTAAGAGTAGACTCTGAGATGTAGCTCTTGTGTTTTTTTGCACTTTCTATGACCATTGCACGTTCTTATCTTGGGGTTAATTTGCTGAGGCATCCCTTCTTGGGAAGACTGTGAGACTGTGTTAACACACAGCAGAATATTCCAGACCAGCAAGCAGAAAGAAAACAACAAGTTCTAAATTTATACAGGTGATCACACTTGTTAATGACAAATTAATCACATTTGATTAACTGCACCTGTCTACTACTAACTCCTTTAATTCCTATGGCAGCAGTAACAGTGTACTTAATGTTTTCCAGGACTGTGAAAACATTATTCTTATAATTCTTTCGTAAACTGTGTATTATAGTAAATACATATTCTGCATATTTTATTTGCATGAAAAATATACTTCTTTTATTTATTTATCTAAGACTGTTTGTCTTCTAAAACTTATGAACTATATTTCAGTGACATGCAAATTAGTCCTAGAATGTGCACACAGCAGCACACATGCATTATCAATTCATAGAGGTCAGACTTCCAACTCAAACTGATGGACAAATGTCCTGAGGAAAAGTACAGTTGGAGTAGAGGAGGCGCCAGCTAAAGACTCTACCTGTTTCTACACCTGGGACACGAGTCGTGTTGAACATATGCTCGTATTGGGCTGAGCACATGGGAATAGTGTGTAGGAGCATGAGCTGAAAAGCAAAAGGGGAGAGTCAAACACAAAGAGATGACAAACTAATTTACTAAAATCCCAGAGAGAGCCGCAGCAGACACACACCTACATGACCAGGAGACTGGATGAAGTGCAGTGGGAGTGATGAGGATTGGTTTGATAAGCAAGGTTTCCAGGGAAAGAGACATGAGCGGAGTCCAGAAACCAGTGGCTTACTATCTCAAATACACCAGCAAAGCCCTGATGCAACAGTATTTTTTAAGAGAAATTTGAAAGCTTTTAGAATATTGTGACATAATGTATCACCTAAACAAATGTGAACATTCCTATGTATTAAAGCCAATAACAGCACAGGGCTGTGCTGATGAGAACGAGTATAGTAATCAGGGTTTCCAAAGGCTATTGCAATGAACATGACCAGGGTCACAGGGGAGAGGGGGGAGAGGGCACGATGGAGACGTGCCCTCCTCTTACCTGTCTCCACACCGGGGATGCGGGAGGTGTTAAACATTCTCTCCCACTGAGCTGAACACAGAGGAACCTTGTTCGCCAGCAAGTATATCTAACGCAGCGTCCGGCACAAAACAGTAAAACAGAGACAATCGAGTGTGAGTCTGTAACAGAGCTAGCTCATGCAATGGTCTTTGCATAAATGCATACAGTTGGATTTGGTGAAAGGTAAGTGGGCATTTTCACAACATATTTTGCTATTGTGCAAGTGTAAGAATTTGCACTTAGGCATCATGCAGCTTGGTGAAGGCAAGGGGCTGACGGGGATGCAGGAATAAATGGCACTGGGGTGGGTTAGTTTCTTTACTAAGCTTTTAGAAAATGCCTGTGATATTGCATTGTTGGTAATTACAACTGCACTTCAAACAAGCAAGCAGAAAGCACAGTGCATGGTTAGTTACGGTGAGCTGAGGGTGACAGAGTATAAATATAATAATTCGTGAGACTGTGGATAACAAACTTACATCAAAGCACACAAGAAATGGTCGTTAAAAGATAAGCAGCTTTTCATTGTAAACTTAAAAGGAAAACACACTGAGATAATACCTATTAATCAGTAAAGTATGAGTTAAATATTTACATGGAGCCAGTGTGAATGAGTAGGAAATTTATATTACAACTATGTACGCTTCACATAGTTCAACAAATCATTAAATGTCAAACAGAGGAGCTCTGTACTCACAGGTTTGATCTGAGCTCTGTCCAGTTTTCTCCTGTACAGCATGATAGAATGAATGGCGTTACCTGCCCTGGCAGCCTGGACGGAGGTCGGGAACACGTACAGGAAATCCTGGAGAAACAGAGATGATCAATAAGAAGTTCTCACATCTTCCTACAGCTTGTGAGGCAACAGAAACATAATAACTACCACTTAAGCTGCACATTTAACCTGTGCATTAAAAAAGTCAGATTGTTGCTTTGTTTTAACTGAATCTTTGTTCATCGTTGGTAAACACAGATGTGTGACCAGTTTTGAAGGTGCACTCAATGTGGAGTGAGGTGTGTACCGTAGTGCAGTGAATCCTGTGCTAAATTCTTGGCATTGTTATTGTTGTAGTTCCACCGATAGATCACACTAAGCAAGTTGCCAACGTCTTATCTAAAGCTGTGCACTTGTACTTTTGATAGCTGATTAATTTATTGAGTAATATGTTGTTCTAAATATTACAACAATACCATAAACATTTGCAGCTCTGTTTTGTTTTAACCTGTTGTAGCACCATTAGTCTTTCAAATATGTAAGCCTAAAGACTGAGATGGCTCATCTGGGAACAGGGACAGTATAGAAACTCCTTCCTTCTTGCTCTCTTACTCACAAGAGAATAATCTACACATCTGACAATTTTTTTTCACTAGATGCCTTTCGTTTCCAACACTTTCAGCAATTTGCGCTTCGACTTGTCTCAAACCACAGACTTTTCGAGATGTTAGCCGAATGTGTTATCCACTAAACTATACATCTGGCAGCACGTGTGGTTTTAATTTTTGGACACACTGGAGTTGTGACTTAATTAAGAGGATGAGTTGTTTACTATGTCAGATGATGAGAAAATGTGTCTTTTATGTCAATTTACACTTTGCCTATTCATACTGTATTGTCTTAAAAAAGAAAATCCAAAGAAAATGATCTTAGGTGTGATCTAGATTGTACAACTCAGTCTGCAAACTGGTCTTTGAACTTGAAGTCTGCAGCTAGCTTAAATCAAACCTCAGATAATGTGTTGTTCTTACAACAGGTAAAAGCTAGAATTGATACAAATGCAATCTGGCCTTTGATTCATTGTAGTTATTTTGGTCAAAGACAATTTGCATAGAGTATAAAGAGGGTTTGTAAGCAAGAGCATGGATCCATTTTTGTTCCGGTTTTAGTGACAGATTTACGATTAACAACTGCACACAACTGACACATTTGCAGTGTCCTGACTTTGTCACTGATCCAGGTAAAAAAATGGGAGGTTTAGATTTATGCAGACACTGCGGCTAGTCAACCCATCCACAAAGTACAGATGCTGTAATTAGGTGATTGGCTGCCAGGATTCTGAAGACTTGACGTCTTTAACTCCAAGACTACAAGACTTCAGCTATAACTTGCCCTGAGAAATTATAATAAAGTATATTATTACTCGTGGACACACGAGGGTTAATGTTGCAGAATGCATATCATTAGGGTACATAGAAAGATTTCAAGTTATTAAACACTAAGTTACAAATTAGATTATGTGTGTAGCACAGAAATACTCTCATTCAAAAGCCAAATATGAAAATCGAAGTTAAAGGAAGACAGTTGAGTTACATTTTAGACAGTTCACACGTAGAAACAAACTGAAAGTGTTCGTTCCATTCATTCAAAATCATAAACTCAGAGGTCGTAGTTTTTTGTTATTTGTGCTGTTCTTATCCAGTATATATATAGTAGCAATAAATAAATTAGTCTCAAATGTTGAGTTTCGTTTTGCAGATAGTGCCGTGAAGCTGCTCGAGTGTTTGCGTTACAGTTTTTTTTCTTTTACAACATTGTGTAACAAGTATGTCACAAGATAACTGCTGATTACTCTGCAAAACTTAAAGATCACACACAAAGAGTTAATAATTAAAAGGCTAAAAGGGTTTGTATGCAATTCACAACCATCCACGCTTTTGGGGGTCAAAGTGGTGATAAACGGGTCACGTTAAAATGAAAACTGCTCAAATTGGAGCTTTTGGGATTTAGCCAGGTGTCAGGGAAAAAAATAAAAACCCACACACAAAATGCCTTCAAACACTCAGACCATCATGAGGAGACTACCTCACTATTACCTAACGGAGGTGGAGTTGCCTTACCATGGCATAATAGTTACTGTTCACCATGATAGGTCCACGGCCTCTCAGGTAAATATACTCTTCCCACCAGTCACTGACCTGTGACAGGCAGAGAGAAGGGGGGGAACAAACAGAAGTTTTCAATGCATTGCTTTTCAGGGTAAGACTGACCTAAGAATCATGACAGTGTGAAAAGTCAGAGAAGAGGAACTCACATAGTTGGACGCCCACCAGGACTTGAGTTTAAGGTACCACTGCAGCCTCGGACCCAGATTCTTCTCAAAGTCTTGAGTCAGGCCTTTCATTCGTTCAAACTGCTGATCATCCATCAGTGGGCGCACTGACTCCAAGTACTGAAAACACCAGAAAAATCAAGGTAAGAAAGAGTGAAGCAAAGAGTATCTGACTTAACAAAGAGCACAAAGGGCAGGGAAAAAAAAAAGGAGCACACAGTGTCTTCTCAGACAGACAATCACAGGCAAGAAGATCACTTTCCAGTCACTGCCCTGCACCACAGAGTCAAAGCCTGAGGGAATGTGTAAATGATTTGTTTACATGCAGTTCCAGTATATTGCATGTTTGGTTTTTTTTTTGTTTGGTTTTTTTTTTTTTGGGGGGGGGGGGGGGGGGGGGTGGTAATCTTAACTGGTATCCTCAATGAAAACCTAGAAGTTTTTTGCTCTTCAAAATGCAACTTTGGTGCCAGTCCAAAGCCTAGCACCTTTATCAGCATGATCATCAATGTAGATAAAAACACCAGATAAGAAATTACCCTTTTGCAGGTGTCCTTGATAGAAGGAACAGGTAGTCGTGGCAGAGAGTTCTGGAAACTGTACAGCATTGGTTTCCGGCCAGAGAACACCTTCACTAGAACCTGGATAAGCAGAGAGATAAGGCAGTTTGAAGTGATGTTTTGCTTCACCTGGAAACCAGCAAGGTACGAGGCAAAGTCCAAAGACATAACCAGCAGTAAATAACAAGATGACACAAGTAGCACTTTGAGTATGGCCTCCACAAGATTTGCATTGTATCTCTGCCTGGACCTAATTGTCATAGCAAGTGACTAATTTTTGAACCTTAATAGCATTATAATTTAGCAATAATTACCTGCTGTTTAGAACTCATCTTATAAGTAAAACAAGCACACATGATTATAATAATGTTTAAAATATAGTATAAAACCTCAGCCCTGTTTAATGTAGAACATTTTATTCAGCATATGACCAGTGAAGACACTCACAAGTGCTTAATAACACTGTTGCAAAAACAGCATTGTTTATTCAAGGCAATAAGGTCAATCTCTATGACATTCTACCAATTAGCTCCTCTTCAGTGACTGGAACAATGGAGCACATTATCTCACCATCCAAATGCGACTCGACCAGGACAAGGAGCCATGACGTTCTTCCATCCATCCATGCCATGACAGCAAGGACTTGAGGACAGTCCTCATAATCATTATTATGGTAACCCACAGGCTCGTGCCCACTAGAATTCCTCCGACTATCCTCTGGCTGTCTGTGGACATATATCGGCTGTGGACAGAGAACGAAACAGGAGGAAGGACAATATAATGTTAAAATTTTAACTGCAGAGTGGACACAAATTATGGTTTTGCTTAATAGGGCTTTACAAGACTAAGTATGTTTTTGTAAGTTAGTAATCTAACTGAAGAATAAGTAAAGTGCTATGATGTTCAAAGTCATTGTATAAACAATTAATTATCAACCTTGGCCAAATGAGCAATCTAAGACTGCACTACACTACAACAGCGTAGTGAAAACATGGGGCAATTACTGTCACACAGCTACTTCCTGACTTGGCGATGTCCAAAGTCAGCAAAGACAGACTGACTCATGACTGATAAATGATGTATGTTATTTGCTCTGATAGGAGGACTAAAACATTTTGATGAATTTACTGTCAGCAGTAAAGTCCTAAACCGCTGTTATGTAGTGTAGCCAAGGTTAATGAGGACAGATCTGATCATGCAGTAGATTTTTCTGTACTTGTAACTTAAAGGTTTCAAACATTTTAACACCAACAGGTTGTACTTGTTACTAAAACAAAAAAGAAGGTTCCAGTACTCTTAATATTTCAGACATTCTTCAATAAATTAAAAAAAAAAAAAAAAACACCATCAAAGAACAGCCGACTTGACTTGAGAGCACTGTGGATAAGAAAAACATTAAAGGCTTTGCGTGTTCAAGACATGGTTGCACAGTATTACTAAACATGATCAACATTGTTGGCAAATTATAAAATCAGTTGTGGCAGGTAGCTGGAAGAAAATGTGTAGCAAACAGACTAGTTTACAGACTCATGTAACACACAGACCTGTATGAAGCATGCGCATTATTGCAAATGTTGTAACATCTTTAAGTATGAGTCAAACACACTCCATTGCCAACGCATTTGGCAAAATACCTGCTTCCAGCCAAACAACACCTAGCTAATTCCCACTGCATTTGTTTACCTGCTTTCTCACTTATCATTGTGCCACTATGTAAAGAAATGCGCATGGTAGTTAGGGTTATACTTAGAAACAATCTACTTTAGAAAACACTAATAAAAGTTATTATTTTTTAATAGGAAAAAAAATGTACAAAAAGCCATATAATACCAGGATATCACCCCGTGGGATCAGCTTACCTGATGGGCATATGCTGACCCAGCTTGGTAAACAGCCCCAAAGATGGATCCAGCTGTTTAAATTTATTGTAAGCCATGTAGGACCCAACCACTATGGAGAACCCAGCTGGGCTGCCCGGGTACACACCAGTCATTATCCCATTCTGTGGAAATGTAAGTCAAATTGGGGATTAAAGAGGTCATATAGGGCCAAGGAGATAAAATTAAATTACTTCATAACATGTTATCATGAGTCATGAGGATACATGTGACAAATCATTAATTACATACATGAAACAAAAGAGGAATGTGTGAAAATGCTAGCAGGTCTTTGGGTTTGAGTCATTCACTATGGCGGTGTGTAAACAGATAACTAGGCCAAAGGCTAGGACACAAAGAACGGGCAGGAAGGTTAGTGTCACAGCTGACTGTTTGTGTGAGAGTCTATGACCTTCTAGTGTGAGCAACCTAATAAACAACAAAGAATTACTTGGGATCTTGTAATGTTAAATAGAAAAGAGCTGTAATGTTGTGTGCATAGCCATTACTATACATAAAACCTCTGAACTTTGCTCTTTGGTTATTTTAATGCCTCCCACCTTGAAGCGAACAAATCTTTTCTTCCAGGAGTGGATGCCAGAGAGGTAGACTTGGCGAAGAGCCTCATGAGACAGGTGTAGATCAATGCCTTCAGGGGTGACTGTGAACTGAAAGGCCACCGCCTGGTGCGCTTCTGCCATGGTGGCTACTGATGTACAGGGTCACTGAGGACAGTAAGAGCAAACAGTAATATTAGCAAAGTGAGAGTTTGAATAAAGTTTATGCCAAAGATTTAAGGACCATGTCAATCAACAACTGATCCAAATCTTCATTCTTGTTCCTACAAACTCTTCTTCACACAGCTAAACACAGATAGTAACTTCAAGAGTGGTTACACACTACAAGGTTCAACACAGCGTGTTGATCTCTAGACAAGGCTGTGAATGATTGGTGTAAGCCAAATATCAGAACTATCCCTCAGCTTCTATCAGTGTCTTGAAAGCATTTGTCCAACACTGCCGATTATCTACCATTTTTAGATGTAATCTGTTTATCTGCAGGGAATCAGCCACAGGGTTAAAAGGGTTGCTGCTGGACTTCTAAAACAGTTGAATGCAGTTTCACTGACACCTGCACAGTCACTCACACAATCTAGGTTTAAAGGCAAAACTAGTGCTAGTTTTAAATGTGGAGCAGTTGTGCACAAGCACAAAGCAATCCATCTGTCATGTGAGGAAGCACCGACACAAATATTTTTAAAAACCCACTTCAAAAATAGAAATTGTGACTAAAGCACAAATCATTTTTAATTATTATTATTACTTTTTTGCATTAGAAAGAATTCACAATGGGCACTGCTCTCAGCTTGGTAAGGATCATAAAAAACTGTGTATCCCTTTTAGCAACTGTTGTGATTGGATTAGCGTCCTTCACAAAATGAAAGTCATGTGTATGTTTTTAACTAAACAGGCTCCTGCAAACTGAGATCAGAGGCCACACACAGGTGGGTGACCCCTTACAAATGTCTGAACTCTGAACTGGTTATACTGGTAGTCCAACATAACTGATGTTTGGCATGAGGCCTGTCTTGTTTTAAAACCGTCAACCCTAGTCAAGATATGGCTGCATAAATAAATAAAGTAAATCTTTTCAGCTACCATAATTGTCTACCCCACCCATTCGTTTTGGAAAAATTTGAAACTAACTTGTCTCAGTAAAAGGCAACACTGGGAAGTAACCTTGATCAAAGCAATGTCTGGTCTATTGTATTTGAACAAGTGGGTCTTCCAGCTTACTTACTATAAAAGACTCCATTGTAGTTTGTATATTTATGAGGCAACCAAGAAAACAATTAACATGATGCTTTTTTATGAACAAATGAGAACCAGTTGCTAGCGCCCTGGATATATATTTTTATTTAGATTTAATTGTTTCTTGCTACAAACAGAAAGCAACTGAATTAAAAATGCTTTATTGGCTTAGAAGAAACATGAATGAACTTGACAAGCTGTGCACAAATTCTGTTATATTTTAAACATAGTTTATAAGACTTCCTCAAATAATTCTTCTAATACACAGATCATCTGCTTTGTCATAAATTTACCATGGAATAAACCTGAAAATGACTAGCATGATTCAGGTTTTACAGATTCAGAAGAAAATTAATGAAGCCCTTATTTCCAAAGAGATGTCTCTCTGCAAAGACCATCTTCTTTTAAAGGATTTCTATCTTTTTTCCTTTTTTTGTTACAGGGTCCACTTTTATTTCATTCAATGAGAGCACTCTGAAAGCAGTACACGTCGCTTCTTCCACTCCTCTGAAGGAACAGCATCCACAGAGCAGCGTTTCAGCAGCCAGTCCCCTCCCCCCAGCTACTTTCCAACATCACATGATCCACCCTGTGCTGCAGAAACTAGGGGAAAGGTCGCAGCACAGCGCCGCTTAGATGCCGCGTAAAACTGGCAACACAGTACTCAAGAATCGTCCTGTGCCACCCAGCACAGTCAAATGTGGTAACAAAGGAGCCACTGAAAACATAGCCTTTGCTGTGGATGTCGTATAACCGGCGATAAACATTTAGGTCTTTGCAACCATTGCAACTAGCCCTTGTCTTTATGCAGTTACTGTACTACTGTCTGCATTATCATTATGGCTGCAAACACCACACTCACCCCATAAAACCAACCGTCATTACCGAACACTTACAGGCTCATAAGCTAGGCCCACATATGCCGGTTACATTTGTAAAATTATATCAAATATCCTCCCACGTGGTCTAAGTGAAATTAGGTCACCAGTGTGTAACCTGGACATAAACACAGTACGTGTTATTTATTTATAATAACAAATAATTAACCCTCCCGGTCCTATAAATTGTGTTTTATTGTAGTTTATGAATGTAAACACGCTCCTACAACAAGGACACCACAAGCCAGCTTTTGCTGACCTTCACAGGTAGGTGACATTTATACCCACACCCTTCACTACATGTGTCCTCTGGTGCAATCAAATAATTTGCTCTCTAAGGTTCACGTCCGCGTTACTCTACATTACAGTTACATGCGTTTTATAATGCGATGGCCACTAAAAGGCCTTTATTTGGACTTTTGCCGACATAAATGTTAGGAACAAGAACATAGGAATCACCAGGGGAGTCTAACATGAGAAGCAATATCAAAAACAAAGAAAGAAAGAAAAGTCATGACAGGTGAAATGTTTATATTCATACAGATATGCAGTAGAGGCCTCTTTGACATGCATTCCCATGACCTGCTGTTAAAATAGCTTTGAGTGCAATGGACCGTTTCAGTGGTTTAGGCAGGATGCTTACATTGAAGTTGATCTCTGGTTTCTGTAGGCCAAGCTGCCACACAGAAAACCTGCAGCTGCGTGAGTGGGTGAGGGAAATGGCCTGAACGCCATGCAAACACCTCACAGCTCCACACACTACGCCGACAAGGTACTGCAACAAATTGACAGTCACAGATTTCACTTGTCTAGCCTGTAATATTTCCCCCCGTAGCGCACGTAGCTCTGCATTTTCCCCAACTAATTCCAAAGGAGCACAGAAGAGAGACGGAGAAAGAAAACAGTGTCATGAGAGGCCGCTACGCACTAAGAAAAAGAAAATACGCACAAAGCTTTGTTGTCAGCGTGGAAGAGCAAAACTTACAGTTGTGAGGAGGATGTGACTCTGGCTGGCTGTCGGCAGGAACTGCTAACGTTTAACACTCCTTATGAATGAGAGCGCAGACTTGTATACACGGACTGCCCATTTTGCTACGTCACATATCTCAATTTTCGGCGGCCTCCGTATATAAAGGTGGTTAAAACAGCGCCCCCCTGAGGACTCCCGCTCTACAGAAACTATGACAGCTGGTAACCTGTGCAAAGACATTACGCTGGAGATGGGATCAGTGACACCATGACCATGCCATAACAGGTGAAATGTGGGCTGTTAAGTAGTGTATGGGGTTGAATATAATGTCATGGTGCAATCTTGTTAGAGCTGATAAGGCTGTTTAATGCTTATTACAGTATGACAGGTGTACAACTGAATTTTATGGCAAAGTTATAAATGATCTTTATATAAAATTGTCAAATTGTAAGATCCGTTGTGGAAGAGCTCTGATTTCAGCTTTTGAATGAGTGTTTGGGGTGCAGAATATGGAATTTGCCCTTGATGGTGAGGTGGGTGGAGTTCTTCATTGTTGATCTTTGAGCTGGTTAGTTTATGATCATCCTCAAAATGAAAATTTGCCCTGGTCATGTAAGCTACTTTTCTTTAAACGTGTCAGGAAATCAAACTCCATTCCTCCATGAAGTTTGTAGGTCAAAGAGGCTCTTTACTCAATATCTCTCAACTAACAATGTTATTCCATTCACTGCTCCACACTGGGAACGCCACTTGTATCTACGAGTTCATTGTTTGTTCTTGGCAAGCTTCAATGCCCCACACTGATATCCAATACATGGAATGAGGAGATAATGTTGGGGAAAGTGTATGTTTGATAGAAATAAACTGCTTTCTTCAGTTCTCAGTGTACTGATAGCTGATAATGAATTTATGTTAAGCCACCCACTGTTTGTATAGGTGACAAGGTGGATGGGTTGTTTTGTTGGATAAAGCATTGGCAGTAGTTGGGGCACTGTCTTAAACAGACTCATTACTGTTGTTCCTGGTGGAAAAGCCATGTCCATCACAGGTTTGAATGTAGCTTCTGCTGCTGAGCTATTTATTCAAACTAAAATATAAAGAGATATGCATCATCAGGTAACAGCAGGAGGTGTGTCTTGATGCTCTGCCACCCTTCTCCTTGTTGGATCAGCCCATTTAGATTTGAAATTTTGATGTCACAGTGAAAAATGTCAAATATCCTTTGTTTTTCTTCTACTCAAGTCCAGGAAAATTTTAGTGCATGCTCGTATTTGCTTTGGGCAGTGAGTGCAGCAAAGTTGTTGGTAGAAAGGTAAAGCTGGTGCCCTATATAGTAGGCCTGCACATAGTTAAAAAGGGAAAAAATAAAGAAGAACACCAAGACTAGACTACCAAAAAGCTGCACCATGTTAAAGGGATTATAATCTGTTTTTGTCATTTTTAATTTTTAATTTGTTAGTGTGCTTAGAGTTATTTTACAGTCTAAAGAACTATTTCTGCTTTGACCTCAACTGCATCAGAGTCTGCTTACTGACCAGCTCCGAAGGACATGAAGCAACTGCAATCTATAATGTTTCTGCCATTGTGTCACAGTTGTTGAAAAGTTTTCTGTCTGGAAGAAATTTGTGTTTTTACTGCTGCCAAACATTGCCATCTCTGACACTTTGTCCAGAGCTCACTATTGCTGAAGTTCTGCTCTGATGTTCCATCAACAAAGGCTTTGTTTTGGTATGCTTCTAATACATGTCAACTGATGTAATCTTGGACTTAACCAGCTGCAAAAGTCATTATAAACCTTTTTTGGGATTCTCTTGGAAACTTCTTTTTACATTTTGCATTTGGGCATCCTGGAATTATTAATTTGTTCTTTCAGATAGCTTAGAAATAAACATTTAAGCATTAAATATAAAAATTCCTCCCTTGAATCATATATCCACAACATTTTTGAGAGGCCATATTGTGAGGCATTGTTTGACCACAGATCTAAATAATTAAATTTCCATCTATTACTTTTCTTATTTATCCTTAACCTCCTAAGACCCAAACTCTTCCACAGCATGCATTTTTAATTTCTCTTTGATATTTGGGCATTTTGGGGCCAATGTAAAAACAAAGAATTAGCAGATTTTTTTTTTTTTACCTTATTTTTGTTTTTAAGAAAAATAAGAGCCACATATGAGGATATTCGTTTAGAATTTTGATAGAACAGTAGCAGTATAATGTCCTTGTAAGTGGATATCAGCCCCATGTAGAGCAAAATTGAGTATTTTAGTCTAAATAACCCAAAATGTGATGTCTGCATATGTGGACGCCAGGTCCTAGGAGGTTAAAAAAATAAATCTGGAAGTACCCCTGTCGAAGTACCCTTCAGTATTGGCATTGGATCCATCAAAGTGTGAGTGTTAAATAAAATTGCTTAGTTATTGATAAAAAAAAAAACACTGTATGAACATGAGTGTGAGACTTGAAGTATAAACCGCTTTGCATGTTCAAATTAAATAGAAAGGCACTATACAAGTGCCAGTCCATTTACTATATACTTGAATATTGAGTTGCAAAGCACAAAGAAATAAGGAACACCACTGAGAAGATTCATGAATGAAGTCAAGAAGAGTTGGTGTGACAGAAGAGGATATGGACAGGGTGAGATGGAGACTGGTGCTGCTTTTTATCACCATAGCAACAATTCCAAAAAAGTGCATCAGCCGAAGGAGGGAAAAAATAAAATCCCTGATCACTGAGCATTTCTTAGAAGATCAAATGTCTGCTTGTCTAAATATGTAAAAACCCAAACCTTATTTATGGGATGCAGCTCAGCTTTCAGTATCACCTGCATAGCTACTGTTTATCCAACAGAGGGCGCAATATGACTTTTTTTGGACAGAGTTTCTCACATTCATTTTCCTAGATCTTTTTAAGTCAAATACTCTACAAACTCTCTAAGAACACCAGTGCGTTAAGATGCATTATTGTTATAGCCTTCCTTAGCGCTTCCATCATTCGTCTCTGACAACTCAGTACGCAAGCTCAGTACGCGAGCTGGGGAGATTTCCGCTCTGAACGCGCAGGACATGAACGCAATATGAGGGAAACGACGCAAGAGCTCCCTTGTTGACATTTTGTATACACTTAAAATCGACAGCCTACCGTGTGTTCGCCTTTACGTTCCTCCGTGCAAACACGAAAAACACGTCCAAACTTTGGATTCACGGAGACGTAAGGATCCCACGGCTGCTCATGCGCGTGCGTCATACGCTGTCACTGGTGTGGAGCCTGTCAGACAGCTGCAGCCAACTCGCTCGCGGCATGTGGAGCAGGGCTGAGTGAGGAGGGAGGAAGGGGTGGAGGGGTTGTCCGTTTGACCAACATCGATTTGAGCGGAGGTAGTCGACACTCGTGGACGAGCCTTTACCGCGGTGGCAACGTCGGTGTGACAGCTCCCCTTCGCAGCGAGGGAGAGAATGAGAATAGTGGATGTAGTTTGTACAGCGCGGCAACAGAGAAGTCACTTCAAAAGGTGAGCGGAGACAGCTTTAGCGTCTCTGACACACTGTGTTGTCTTCTCCATCTGATTAGCGCTTGTAACGAAACGACCCGTTTGTTACTGTCTTTTCCTGTCCTGTTATGTTTTCACAACTTGCGCAACCAGCTAGAGATCAGTAAATGAACCCCTGTTCACTCGTTTTAAAACTAGTCGCACGTGCAGGGCTGTTAGAAAGCGCTCGTGTTAACCGTTAATGGAAGTGAAGGTTTGTGCTCGTGAATGTTTTAGGGTTTTTTTAGGGAACAGATACGGTTTATGGTGAGAGAAGTTGGCTAACTTCGCAAACCCTCTGTGGTTAAGAGAAGTGTAGGAGCGGTATTCATTTTTGGGAATTTCTGATTTTGCATCACTCTCGCGAGCTTTCCAGCTGTTAAATTACGTGTTAACCGTGACAAGACAAGTGTTTAAGAACAGGGAAGATGACTCGGTGTCCTTAATTATCTGGCGTTTCACCCGAACACCACTAGTCTGGGGTTTTTTCTCACGAAGCAAAGACATTTCTTAATCAGTTTCGCTCTTACCATCTTTAAGTTCCGCATTGTGTTAATGTATGCTTCGCAGGTATGAGAGAAGTGTCAAAATCGGGAACTATAGTTGTGTTCGACACAATGTCCTGTCGTTTTATGTCCGAAAAGCGACATAGTTTTTTAACTGGAGCCAGCTGGGGTTTACTCTGAATATCCCACCACTCAGAAAGCAGACTCCAGCATCCGAAAGTAGGCCAGTAGCTGGTCTGTATGTCATGCTACACCGTGTTTGGTCCCCCCTCTGGAAGGTTAATGGGAGTCTGGCTGGTTCAAATGTGGAGTGGGGGGAGGTTACAGACAGACAGACTCAAGTGAAAGATGTCCAGCAGCTCTAGCTCTCCTGTGTTGGATTGCAGACTCATATTACAGATGTGCACATTACCTCTTTAATTTAAATATGTACTTGGTAATAGCATGAGAAGTATTGTACAGGCGTATTAAGTCAGTGCTATATTAGGTTTTCATACACACACTTCACAGCTGTGTTTTTTTTAAAGATGCTGCTTTCTGTTCATATCAGAAAGGTGTTTCTATGTTTTTGCTTCTTGTTGTGAGAACCCCACCCATACGTCACAATTTCCTGCCTCTTTAATTATCTCCTGCATCTGTTCCTAATTATTTTAGTTAAGAACTGATTTCATTTGGTTTATGTTGTAAAGCTTTTGAGATAGCAATAAGTCAACCACCCTTTAATATTAGATTTTCCCTTATGAGAAAAATAAATCTGTAAATCTGTGTGCACTTACAGATAGGGCATGGCATTTTCAAAAATGAATATTACGTGGATCTCATCGTTTTCAAACCGTCAATTTGATCTAGAGTCCAACAGCACATGATGACTTTAGGATATGTGTGTGAGTAAAACTTTTCCCTTTAAACATTGTTCTGACTGCAAGCAGGATGTCAGCCACATGTGAGGCAGAGCATGTGAGCCCTTATTTTATTATCCTTGTCTTTTTTTCCTAATGACTCACTAGAATTTGCCTTTTTTAGAACACTGATGTGTTCATTAAGCTTTTATAAATTTGCTGTTTTATATCCCTGCTTAGCAGACTTAAAAGCAATTATGTAGTATTATGTTCTGCGGTATTATAGATAATAAGTAAATCCCTTGGTTAGCACTTGGAGGAAAGGATCATAATTGGCTTTAGTCAAATAAACCATAAACACAGACGCTTTCTTTTTTTTACTCTGATACAACATTTACGTCTGTTTATGGTTCACATGTTCGTTTTCAGCCAGGAGTTTGCATTGTTTTCTGTTGGGATAATATTATTACAGCAGAGAAGCAACAATAGTCTTTTTGTTGGTCTGAATGGCGGCTTTATGATAGATTCCAAAGGCTTACAAATGGGCCAGTGTCACAAAAAGCACCGAATAGTGAAGCCTTTTGCCAGCCTTTTAAAGAAAGAAGAAAAAGAAACACTTTACCCCAATAGTGTAACCCGTGAAAGGTTTTCAGTGGCCTTGTCACATGATTAAACCACCTACAGGTAATCTCTGATCATCTTGTTGCAATGCAATCGTGGTCAGAGCTGGGGAGGTGTACCATATCGCGTGTGGGGGCTTAGTAGTATAGGCTATAGCTATGTTTATGAAAAGTTGTTCCGAGGCACACTTGAGGCAAGTCCAGGTGTTGGTCTGTTTTTATCAACCAACAAAATAATGTCTAATTTTTTGTTTTTCTTTTATTTACTGTATCGTGCATAAAGCTGTCCGGCCTATTTCAAATGAGAGCTACATCAGAACCAGAAGCTGCAACACTGCTTGTTGATCTGTATGAAAATGTCTCGCACATTGTGTTGTGAGCCATGCTAGGTCGAGATATCACAAATGGGCTGGTCAAAATCCCTTCATCTGACAGTATTATTCAATCATAATCTATGGTAGGGTAGATGTCACAGAAGCTATTTTGGACAGAAATGAGTAAGATTTTCCTCAAAATATTTCAATATCCCCAGCCATTAGTATTCTACATTTTTCTTTTCAGGGTGACAAGATCCTGGAGTTTGTGTCACCATGCATTGCGTAATAGACCTTTGCACACCCTGAATAGCTTTTCTGTGTTTTTACAGGCTACATACAGACAAACATAGTCACACTCACACCTACATACAACTTGGGTTCCTCATTTGCCAAACCTGTGCTTGCACTCCTAGAAAGAACTTGAAAACTCTGCACAGAAAAGCCAAAGTCATCCAGTGGATTGGAACTTAATAGTATAGTCCGTGAATATCTCAGAATAGTGGGGCATTTATGATGCTTTTATGAAGACTGCGATTGTTAGCACCTTTTAAAATTATATTAATACACAAGGATGATCATATTAAGAAGGCAGTTATAAGAGGGCAAATAGATTATAGATACCAGTGTAATAAAATTACTTTACACTATTATAATCCTTAAGTCTCAAATACAGCATTTTAGCATTTGATCAGTATGTTACTTTATCACAATCATGGTGCAAGAAACTAGGTTTCTGCGAGAACTCATTTTGACAGTTGCATGAGCTAGTTTGTCTATAAATGATCCCAATTCTTTTTCCCACACTCCGTCATTAGTGAAATTGAGGTCACACCACTGTTGAGATTGTAAATTGTCACTCAGGCTGAAAACTGCTACACCCATGAGGACACGAGTGGTCGGTTCATGGGATAATAGCTGAAATCTTTGTTTGTTTGTTTTTTGTAGAATGGCTAAAACGGACCATCTTGGAATTTCCCCTCTATGATTGGCTCTGTTTGTGTCTTTTCTAGATGCCACTTTAAATTAGTTTTTGCCCCAAATACTTAACCTCGTTTTGCTGAACTGCTTTAAGTGTCCTTCCAGTGTATGCTGTCCCCCTTCCATAATCCTCTCTTTCTGTTCTTGTAAACAATCTTAAAACTGACCGAATCACACGCGCCGTGTGTAACGGTAAGCCTGGCATTTTTTCTTTTTTTTCTTCAGCTTTTGACTTTGGCCGTGGTCGGCTCTTCCTCATTGGGTAACATCCTCTCTTTGTGTTCACCTTCTTGAATTATTTAATCTATTTGGCTTTCCAAAACCTAGCACTGTGCTGTGGTGGGCAAAATATAATGGTTTGTAAAGAGTGGAAGCTGTATCAGAGGTTACGTTTGAACTTAGTAATGTGACCTGAGCGTTTGCTCTTAATTTGGTGAAGGACGCTTGTTGTGCAGCAAGCTGCTTTTGTAAATGGTTAAATATGAGATCTGTCTATCATCAGCATGATTTAAGCATTGCTTTTTTTAAAACCTGTTTTTCTCTGTTTATTAGTCATTCAGCTTCACGTATGAGTTTACTAACATTACCACAACAGTAGTTATTTAAAGTGTGGATATACGTTGGGTTTTGGGGGGTTTTCTAGCTACACCACTTATGTTGTGACTGTGTCTTTCCTAAGATGAGGATCCATTTATGAGAATGTGGCTTTCTCTGCAGGATCTGAGGTTTTGTGTTTATAAATATTCTTCCCTTGACATTCTTGTCCTCCTCATACCACTCCTCAAAAAATTGCTTGCACTCTGGGAAACAGGCCTGCGATGGGCTTGCTTCTCTAGCATCTAAAACTTTGTGTGGTCATTTTTATAATTAGACCCCCCCTTCCTGCTCTCAAGCCACAGTAATGAACAGAGACTGCTTTCAGTCTGAGTGATACAAGGTGAGGTGAGCCCTCTTCCTCCTGCTCCATCTTGTTTTTTTCTTTGTCATGAAAGGAAAAAGGGCACATTTGGATGGTGAGTAATGTTGGTATAATCTATGTTCTGTGTGGCTCTCTCTGGAAAAACGATAAGGCAGAGGGACATGGGTAATATAGAGTGCAGCAGGACAAAAAAGTCCTTAGGGACAGCAAGCTATTCTGAGCCTTTGTGCTTTTTCTCAGTCCCTGAGCTCTGGATGTTTCCCCCTGGGCCACAACGTCTGTGTCTGTATTTTCTATGCATAAACACTACAAAAAAGTGAGTGAGATGGGGCGGCAGGGGAAAGGGCCCAGACAGTAAGGAAGACAGGGAATCTTTTGTTAAGGAGACCATAGCTTCTCAAAAGTAAGATTTTCTCTAAGTGGCCTAAGGTGGGTGGTATTATTCTTGTCTCAAATTGTCCTTTGAATTCCTAGTATGGACTTGCTGTTTGCTTCAGCTCAGTCAAGAAAAGATTTAGTACACAGTTTATTTTACTTTGCTATGAGTCAGTAGCCACTATGAGCAAGCCTTGAGAAAAATGCTACTGGCATGGGCACGGTGAAACAAATGGCTCTTGTCCATGCACCATCACACCTGCCAAACATGTTTGTTAGTATGGAGCCATATATAGAAGCTGTTGATGATACTGAGATATCTGAGCTTGTTTTTTATATTAATGTGATCATATTTTGAGCATGTTAAAACGTGGCTTCTAAAAATATGACTTGGTAGCTAAATGTCCATTATATTGTACTTAGGAAAAATTCTCTCTGATTAACTCACCTTGAGTATACAATAATCTTGTTTCAGCTGCTTTGGTCTTGCTTTAATGGAGGTTTCATAACTTTATTTTTTTAGAGGCAAAAATAGTCACTCTTGTGTTTGTTGTAATAATGATTCCTGTTCTCTAAGTAGGTTCTAAGCTTTCTATGACATTCCTCATCTCTTAATAGTGCTCTCAGTTGGCCTCTATTACCATCTAATTTGACCCTGGATGATCATCTTTCTTCGCCCCTGCTTAAAGTAGGGAGGGCACCTCGTGGCCGTTGCTCTCTGTCTGCTTTTTCCAGCTCTTTTCTGCTTCTCTTGGACACATCCGTGCTTACATGCATACACTGTGTGTCTGACACCCATTACAAAACTGGAGCTCTGTTGCCATCTGGGACTTGAGCGTTCTTCATGTGGAAATTAAAGCCATGTGGTTGCTTGTAAGCTTCCCTTCTCTGAACTAGAATGACATACTTGTTCTTCACAGCCGCCACAAAGCTACACCACTGAGCTAATGTAATGACGGGGGAAATGGAATGCACCACAGGACATTCTTTCAATTTAATTGTCATAAATTGTTCTGCTAATGACTGTAGTAATTAATACGATTATAAACTTAAGCAACAGATGTATAATTCCACCATATTCTTAATTTGAATTGCTTTTTCATTTGATGTAGGGAAGTGAGAAACCCTTGATAAAGCATCAGATTTAGATCATTTACATCTTAGTCGTGACTCATTAAAAATGTGTTTGTCTTTGACACTTTATGCTTATTAGTACCCTGACAGTGAGGTTGTAAGATCCTCTGCAGGAACAGTGGTGGTTTACAGTACATGTTTATAATAAAATATGCATCTGAAGAGTGAGTGTGAGAGTTTACTCTGCAAGGTAACCAGGCTGAGTTGGTGCATGGTTCAAGCTTGTCTGATCTGAGTGTCCTTTGGCTGACCATGCAGCGCTGACTAATCGTGTGCTCAAAAGAACGAAACATCTGGCGTCTTTTGCTTTGCGTCGCCATCAGCAGTGAGGTTAGTGTTTTGAGTGACAGTCACATAAAATACATTAACGTAAAAATTTGATATTAATAACAATATTAATATCAGATATTAACAACGAATCTGACCTTCGGGATTCAGGTCAACTTTTTTCCAGTATTTCCAAATTTGACCTTAGCTCGTCTCCCTTGTGTTTTTGCCCTTGTGCTGGTACAAACTGTCTGAGGTAGTTTGACTTGAAGGCTTCAGTTCAAGATATCAACCCACATGCACATATTGCAAATATGTCATCGTGTCTCTATCTAAATAGGAGTCTAGCGCTTGTGGTTAGTTTCCAGGGCCCTACGGTAAGTTATTGCCAGACTACTTGTAATCCCAAGCTTTCATTCTTACTTGGCGCTTGTATAATCCTCTGTCTTAAATCGGAATCCGCTCGGATTAAGATTGATTATAAGCCAAAAGAGAGATGATCAGAAACCAAGGGAAACAGAAATATGTTTAAATAACATTTGAGAATTGTGTTCTGTTTCCTGTGAGATTAAATATATCTTTTAGTTTTTGAACCGCAGTTAGCTGATAGAACTATAAATGGCCTTTTGGTTTTCAGTGCGGAGAGCTGTTTAAAAGTGTGCTACCAGTAAGTCTTTGAAATAAAGCTACTTGGCTTAATTTTTTTCCTTGCAAAAGCCAGGCTGGTTATGGCTTTATCCATGACATTTTAGAGTATGTGAGCAACATTTAGAGATAGGAAATGTTAGTGATAAATCAGTAAAGGAAGTTTTGACTGCCGCATCACGGCATCACCGCTGAAGACCTTGTAATTAGCTGACTGTGACTCAGAATGCTTTGCAAGCTCTTTGTGGTTACAACTGTGCACTGTGAGCTTATATATGTGAGCCTAATTTAGAGCCCTATGTCATAACAGGAAATGATGTCATCTAAGCCTTAGTTTCTACCCTGTTAGCAACATGGTTGTCAAAACGTAGCCATACAGTTGTTTGTTTTGTTTTTCTTCTTCTGAATGTTCAGCGGTGTTAACCATCTCAAATTCCAGCTTACTGTTTGCTCACTATCTTCTCACTATCTCAAGCGGCCGATTTTGTTTCTTTCAAACACATAACCTTTATTCATTCCTTCTGTTTTCTACACAGTTAGACAAATGACACATCCCTGTTCATATTAACTCCCCCAGGTGTGATATTCGTGTGAGGTTTCTCCCACTTGGTGACCTTCTCAGTTGCTTAATCAGATTTTCCATTGAGCTTCCATCTGTTGACACCCTGATCCCGACCACAAGTAACCACCTTCCTGTTCACCACTTAAAAAGGGCAGTAAAGTAAATTACTTTGATGCAGCCACGGATGTAGCCTCAGCTGTTTTCTCTTGTATTTTGCTTATGAGTCATAAGCAAATCACCAGTTGTATTAGTGTGATATGATCTTACTTCTCGGATGAGAGGTGAAACGTCTTCAGAAAACTTAAAGAAGTCCGGTCGCTTTTCTTTCCAAGCTCCTTAGATTACTTTGACCTGGATGACTGAGAACCTACACAGACAGATCAACTGCAGTTTTACTGAAATCTTTCTTGCTGATCACACAGTCCAAGTCTGAAAGAGTTGAAATATTTGTTTAATGGCTGCAGGAAGAAGAATTTTGTCCCACTCTTTCTGTAGTTTTCCTTGAACCTGTTATTGAAGGAGTGGCAGTCACTAGTTTCCTTTTCTTCCTGGCTCAAAAACAATGCTATCAGCAGTGTGGAGACTCAACACAGGAAGAAAGCATCTGAGACCTAATGATGAAGCCCGACAGATGCTTTAATTATTTATTTATTTATTTATTTATTTATTTATTTATTTTTAAAGAAATTCCCTCAGCAAACAGGACTTTTAAAAAGTGAAATTCCATTGTACAAAGCATAATGAAATGTTATACATATTCGGAGTGTGTATATATATATTTTATACATTTACAACTTACATTTATAAACATGTGAAAATGCAGTAAAGCAATCTTCACTTTGATGACCATAAGTGTTAAAGTTGTTGGCATATAAATCAATTAACTCCTCATGCATTTGAATTAGGTTTCACTGGCAGTACCATTAAAGCTGAACTCATAATAACAGAGCACGTTCTCTTGGCATAACCTTGCTTACACATCCGTGTTGTGTGACGTTCCTACTAAGTCATTGCATTAAAATAAGATTAGTCCTCGATATTCATTTAAATTCAGTGCATGTCTTAGAAGAGAAACATAAATTAAACTTTTGATAATTGTGAAAATACAATTAAATCAAGAGGGCTTAAAAATTCGATTAATTAAGAAAAACAATTATGTAGCTTTACAATGTGGTGCCATGACACTCCACACATCAACTCCGATGTTAAAAAACATTGTGTGCATAGTTAAAGTATTCAGTGCAATTCAGTTTTATTTATATAGCACCAGATCACAACAATAGTTGCCTTAACGTGCTCAGCTTTTTATTAATTTATTTCTTTACAACTTATTTAGCCTATGATAAATACACTAGTAAGACCACATTATCTGATCATGTGATATAGGTAAGATAAGACTTTGGTTACCGAGCTCACCTCACAGACGGTTTACACAGCTGTTCAGAAAGTATGCTGATGCCATCAAAACCCTGAAATGGCTCAAGCTGAGGTGGATGAGAAAAGGGAAATTTTGAAAAGGAAAGCAAAGAGCAACAGAGTCCATTTGTTCAGAGGTCTGGTTTCACTGAGCACCTGTTTCTACTGTGGCAAACCTCTTCCATTATTAGGCTTAATTGTAGGAGAGTCCCAAGAAGTGCTCATATTTCAGCAGCACTGGATACCTTTTTATGTGTGTGGGAAGACACCTGAGAAACAAATTGCATCCTGAACTTGTACGTTTTGTGAATTGTAGATCGCTTCAAATGCAATGTCTCCTGTCAGCACAATGAGTAAGGGTCTGCAGGGAAAAGTTAAAGGGTCTTTGTGTGAGATGACAGGTGCATTCACACCTGTTGCTGCTTGGCATGCTACGAAAAATCTACTGCCTGAGGTTTCTGTTGGCTGCATGTGTCGAGAATCAGTATAACATAGTATTATTCCAAAGAGCTGACTTATTATACTAATTTCCTGTGTAACCTTTTTAAAACAAACACTCTTCAAAAAGTCAATGTGAAGAATTGCATTGGACAATACCATGCAAGCTAATTCAGACAGCCAACTCTAACTGCACTGCGTCATAAACATGTAACATGCCTCATCCGTTATATTCCACATTTACATTTCGAAATTTGCTACTCGCTCTGACATGTCAGTGCCGCTGCTGCGCTGCATTGCTTCGTGCTGTTTCAAGCCCTCTACCAACTCCAGCATACACTCATAGGCTGTTTACCCCACAATTTCTGTATGTGTCATATTTTTATGGAGGGATCTCGTTAAGTTTAATGCAAGGAGATTGTAGCAGTTTTATCTTACAGTTATCTCTTTTACATTCAAGCAACATTTTATATCATGGATCAAGTGTGTAATTATCCTACCATACCAATCAGCAGTAAATCAATATTTACCTCAATATTAGGTCAATATTGCCAATGCCAATGCATTGGCATATACACAGGTTAAGAGAGATTACTCTCTTAATCTATTTCTGTGTGTTTTCTTATAGATTTTGACATGAAGAAGGACATAGACACATTAATAGCAGAAGAACGGGCTGAAATCATCTCTAAATATGACAAGGTAGGTGTTTACAGGAAAACCTGTGACTGTGAACATTTCCATAGTGACCAATTTGTGGTTACACTTAGAATATTTTTGCAAAGCATAATGCATTTGTAGAGGTGTAGCCACAGAAGATTGTCACGTTTCATTTGGAGGATACTACACAGATCAGCATTCACACGCTCCCTACCTTTGCATGGGCTAAGTCTCAATTGCATCTGTCAGGAAGGCAGAACATCATCAGAAAATGTCAAGGCTCATGTCTCAGGCTCCTAATTTAAAATGTAGTGCACTGACTCGCAGGGTTTAAAGAGGAAAATAATGGATCTGTCCAAATATGCATGATTTGAACTGTTTGTGTTTCAGGGCAGGCAGGAGGGTGTCAGTATTGATCCGTGGGAGGATGCTGACTACAGCATTTATAAAATCACAGACCGCTTTGGCTTCCTGCAGTAAGTACATTTGAAGCTTTGGTCTCTACCTTGCACTATTTTAAATTTGTGCACATTCCCTTGCATTGAATTGGTCCCATCGTTCTGTCTATGCTACTTCTCAGATTATGATGATTTTTTTATCATTATAAAATGTAGATTACTCTCTTAATCTACCGCTTTGATACATATTGTGTATTCCTGCCCTTCTCCAGTGAGGAAGAGCTTCCAACACCAAGTGTGCTTGAAGAAAAGGTATGAACATTTTAACGTATAGCTACTTCATATTTTTACCATTCAAGTGATCTATTTATGTCCGACTCTCACATGCACTGAACCACATGTTGTTTTGTCTTTCTTCTCTCCAGCAAAAGCAGCAGGAGCTCGAGCGAGTTGAGAAATGGCTGAAGATGGTGAAGAAATGGGACAAATACAAGAGCAGTGAAAAGGTCGATAGTCACCCATCAACATTCAGACACCAACATGTCTTAATTTAGCCCATGCTTCCTTTTTTCTGCTTGGCTATCTGATGTACTATTTCTGTTTCTTTTTATAATCTGTTTTCCATTCCTCTTTTAAGCACAGCTCACTCCTTTATCCATCTCCTCTTACCAGACTATCGTGAGGAGATGGCTAAAAAAAAAAAAACAAGTACATGAGTGTATGAGATGAATCCGTGTCAATCAAGAGAGCTAAAAGGCGTACACCTCAAGAAGCATTCAAACGTGACGCTGTCCCTCTGTCTGTTTTTGCCGCCTCATGAAGAGCCTGTGTTCATGTGTTTCTGTCACATCTGTTTCAGCTGGCGAAGCGTGTATATAAAGGTATTCCTCTCCAACTTAGAGGACAAGCTTGGGCCTTGCTTTTAGACATAGAGAAGGTGAAACAAGATGGTAAATATGAGGTAAGCTATTAAAATTGTTGGCAATTTTCTATGATTTTGAGAAACTGTGTCCTGGTTTTTACACACAGAAATGTCATTCCCCTGTTATCCAGAAAATGAAGCAGCAGGCTCGTAACTTCTCCACAGAAATTAAGCAGATAGACTTGGATGTTAACAGAACCTTCAGGAACCACATCATGTTCATGGATCGCTTTGGAGTCAAGTGAGTTCTTAGCTTCACTCAGGAGGAAGCTGAAGTATTTCATTGTATCCACATGTAACACATTATACACACATACAAACTGTTAAACCTTGGTTGTTGTTTTTTTGTTTTTTGTTTTTTTTTTGTTACAAGTGGCCTTGTCAGGTTTTTTTGTTTTGTTTTGTCAGGTCACATGTCCAGGTTTCCCCTGACAGAGGTTCCTGCAGGGTGTGACCTCTGACCTAAACGTTGCAGTAGCCCTGTCCCCTCCCCACTTACACACGCACTCACACAGTGCCATGCACACACACACAAAACCAAAGATGTGGTTTCCTCCTCTCTGCATTTTATTAGCCTTCCTGTCAGTGCGCAAAGCCCCACAGGAAATGGCATTATACAGAAATGTGCGCTGGCGTCACATGTACTGTAATACCACTGCAACAACAGAAACTTATATCACCAAATGTACACAGACTTACCTTCCAAACACTAAATACCTTCTTGTGTTTCTCATTGTATTTGCTTGGGGCAAGGCGCTGTTATGTGTTACTCTTCACTCTGAGTGTGTAACTGAGTGCTCTGTTTTTGCCCTTTGTAATGTACTTCCCCTCCAATTCAAAGCCACCGAGTCCAAATAGACCAAAACACCGCTCCATCCTGCCTGGCTGCCCACTCCTTCCCTGCAAGTCAGCAGCTGTCTCACACACACTGAGAAACTGACAGCTATTTAAAGCTCCTTTCCTGTCTCTGTCCCTGTCCATAAGACATCTATTTACTATAGAAGCCTGTGGAGGCATTGTCCTATCTACATCTGCGTACATTAGATCTGTTACTATCCCTACGCCGTGTGCACGTTGTACACATTAGCCTACACACATTGGCCGCCTGTGTTCAAGGTCTGAAGCAGTTGTAATCAGATGTAATTTCTGGAACATCTGTGGGGCTTTCCATATATGACAGCATATTTTCACATATCATGAACAAAATATATACTTCTCTACTTCACAAGGTCATTACGAAAAGAAAACCATAAAAGTTAACTTTTTGGTCTTTTTTTTTTTTTCTTCAGCCATAAAAGAAGTCCTGTCACACATTAAGACTTAAATGTGTAGCAACAATACTGAGGGTTGATTAAGCGACTGGGTGGATAAAATAATTGGTTCAATTGAACCGCTTTACTCCGACACAGCGTTTCAGTTTGTTTGGTTGTTTTAACTGGTGGCTTCTCTGTTCTCTCTCCAGGCAACAGGCGCTGTTTCACGTACTAGCTGCTTACTCTGTCTACAACACGGTGAGCAAATTTGTCCGTGTATCTGTGTCCGTACTTACGGTAACATTGTGTTGCATAATATGGAGGAGTCTTGTGTACACTAGCTGCACAGGAACAAGCAGCACATCCATCAAGAGTGTTAGTTTCTGTACAGTGGAAAACAGGCCGAGCTATCCAGACCCATCTGTTGTCACTCTTGTTTAAAGCCTTAGGAGAGATCTTTTATTTATGACTGGCTTGGCCTAATTGCTACACAGTGTAGCAGATAGACCGTTGTTCACACTATTAGACCAACTTCCCCTTTTGACAATATTTTAGCTTCAGGACAAATATTAAGCCAATTCACTCTCTTTTGTTCTAAGATTTTATTCTGTCTTAATGTAAGAGGATGCCTTGTTTCCAGCTAAGCGCAGCTTTTAGAAAAACAAACCTCACATCCTCATTTCTCATAGAAGCCAAGTTGGTTACTTTTCACTTAGCAGTCATCTTAACAGTGTCTCTGCACCAGTGTCTTTGAATCACAGTTGTGGATCTGAAGGCAGAGATAATGAGTTTTTCATGCATCTGCTTGAGGGTCTTAGTGTATTTTTCCAAGTGTTTCTCTTTGCATGGTGAAATTCAGAGTTTACACACATGCACAGAATCACCAGCACTCGTATGCATTTGTATCCTGTGTCTGAACACTTACATCTATCATTTGCATTCATATTGAACAGATTTTAATATTCCTACGCTTTTCAACTAGCAGAAATTTAGCAATAGACTTTTGAAGAGTACACCACACGCAGGCAAGCCAAAGTCTGTTTTTCTGATTGGTTTTTGTAGTCGATTCCTGTGTGGTAGAGGTGTTTGAGCCAGAGGAAATGGGCATGTGTCGTTCCCTTTTTCCTTTTTCCCCTCTTCTCACACACTGCTCAGAAGAAACTGGGTCAGTAGGAGAGCCAAGAGAGAAAAGGGAAGAGAGAGTTGGAGGGGGGGAGGCATGTTTGTTCTTTTTGCCTATGTGATGGTAGTGAAGAATGTGGGGAATGTGTAGTTTAACCTCACCATAACCCTAACTGTATTTATGCTTTTCCTTGGAAGGATATTCTGTCGTGTCCGTTGGTAGCTACACAATAAATCAGCCTTAATATGGACAAATACTAAGCATGTGTCTGTGTTTGCATGTATGTGCTTGCCAAGGGCTAGTTTAGTTTAAGTCACTGAATCATTGTGAAGTCATATTGTCAGTAATTGAAGCTGGATGCATGACATTACTGAGAGTCTTTGATTGGCTAGTGTACATATTTGTACAATCCAGGTTTGAAGTGCTGATAATACCAACACTACATCTTGTTGTGTACAGTAAAACTTCCAGAGTCTGTCTTCAGACCTCATAAGACATTCAGATGCTCTCTGTTCCCTCATTTCTTAGCGTGTGTGTGTGTGTGTGTGTGTGTGTGTGTGTGTGTGTGTGTGTGTGTGTGCTATTAAATTATGAATACTTCCTCTCATTTGCCCGTTCTGTTTAACTAAAGCCATTTCTGCTCCTGTCTTCCCCCAGGAGGTGAGCTACTGCCAGGGGATGAGTCAGATCGCTGCCATCTTGCTCATGTACCTGAATGAGGAGGATGCCTTCTGGGCTCTGTCCCAACTCCTTACCGACAACAAGCATTCCATGCACGGTGAGACAGAGATGGGAAACAGGAAAGCACAGCTAATTAATGTCTGGGAAGTAACTGTACTGTTTAAAACCAATTAAAAATATAAGGATGCTTTACTAACTTTAGTAATCGTTTTCTCTTTAATTTGTATATAATACATCTCTGCTATTGCCATACACAATTTATAGTCTGCTGACTAATTCTTTTCCCTCCCCGCTAGGGTTCTTCATCCCGGGATTTCCCAAGCTTCACCGTTTCCAGGCTCATCATGAGCTAATCCTGTCCAAAATGCTGCCTAAGCTCAAGAAACACCTGGTGAGTAGCAGACTGATGACTGATGCCTTCCATCCATCCTTCCATCCACAAGAGTAATTGAGCTCTTTGAAACCTTAGAAGTTCAGACTCATTTCAAACAATCAGGTCATTTCTCATTTTTTTGATTAATTCATGTTGCAAAGGACCGCATGTTGCAGATCTTAGATCCCAGAGTATTTGGAAAGCGAGATTTATAACTGAAAACAAATTCTAAGGCAGAGTTTCGCATTCATTCCTGCTCCACAGGACAAGGAGCAGATGACAACAGGGATTTACACCACAAAATGGTTTCTGCAGTGCTTCATTGAAAGAGTGAGTATTTGGATTTCCTCCAGATCTTCACTGTTTTTTCGGGGGGGTTATATCTAGTCCCATTAATGAGTGCCTCACAATGCTTTCTTTTACTTTCACTTTTAAATTAGAACTACACCTATGGCAGTTTTATTATGTTTTGATGAGACTGACTCTTAAATTAACAGACACCTTTCACCCTCACCCTGCGTTTATGGGACATCTACATATTGGAAGGGGAGAAGATGCTATCTGCTATGGCTTACACTATCCTCAAGTTACACAAAAGTGAGTATGAGGCTGTGCCATGCCGCGCTTTATCCCTAGATACGGCCGCGGCTGCTGTTGCTACACGAGTGTGTGTTACGGTGTGGATTACATCGCACGCTTCCTCTCGGTTGGCTGCTTCCTAACTGGATGGCTTACATAACAGAAGTAGTCGGTTGCTGTGGAGAAGAATCAAAAGCTGATTTTTCATTGGGTGGCATACTCTAGCACTGGCTCGGCACATTGGTTGATTTCTTGCAAAACAACTCCTTTAACAGGCCAATTCTTTACTTGGCATCTCTTTACTTGGTATCTTTAAACATTACATCTGAGCTTAACTACTCTTTTTAACAGTAACATTTCTATTCCTCACCTCATGGAGATTATCCTCATAGATTACTTTGCTCCTCCTTTGTCTGTATTGTGTGTGTAATCAGAGCGCCTGCAGAAACTTCAGTTAGAGGACCTGAGAGAATTTCTTCAGGAGCAGCTGGCTGCTTCTTTCTTCATGCCTGATGATGCTGTAGTTGAACAGTTGCAGACAGCAATGACTGAACTACGCAGTAAAAAGCTGGACCAACCTCCTCCAGGTGCACCTATGTTCTTTTACAGGCCTCCCCCCCCCCCCCCCCCCCCCAATCCTAAGCTTCTTTGTCCACAGCGTTTGTCTTGTAATAACCCACAAATTCTGTTTCCTTTTTTTAGCCAAGTCAGATGAGTTACCCAAGAAGCCTCTGGGTCAAGAGAGACCAGTTCTCCTTCTCCCATTGCAGCCTGACTCTTCTGTGAAGGTCAAAATAAGTCCGCAGTCTGAGAGCCAGCCCAGTACAGATACCCAGGAAACAGTTGGCATCACCCCACATCAGCCTCCCTCCCTTGAAGAGCCCCAGGAATCAAGAAGCCTCTCCAGGCCAAACACACCTAGTTTGCCTTCACCAGACCCTGTTGTGGTTCACACACAAGGGACACCATCTTCTCTGAGGCCTTGTCGAAATCCTCCGATCCCTCCAAAAGTAGGGGTAAGGAGAGATGTTAAGGAATTGTTCCCAGCAGTTAGTCAAGAGAGGGGCAACGAGGAAAACGAGACCTCAGTCACAGAGATCCAAGAAGAACCTGTGGATTGGCCTCCACCCTATGAGCCCCCTCCCTTGGATATGCATACAATGGAAGCTGAGGAGGAAATCATGGATCTCCCTGATCTACCACCTCCACCTTTCATTTTCCCTAACCAGATTGACCAAATGCCACTGGGAGGTTGTTCGCCCCATCTGGGAGCTAGGACTGGCCCGGGTATCCAGCAGTGCTCTCACTCCCCCCGCTCAGCCTCACCATTGGTCAATCAAATTAAGCTATCCCCAAAACTATACCCTAAACCTCCGACATCACTTGACATTTTGCAGAAAAAATCTTTGCCCTCAAAACCCTCCCCCAATCGTGCCTTCACAGATTCGTCTTCCTCTCCCAGAATTCCCCCAAAGCCAATCAAGTTCCCAGTCTCTCTATACGTCCCGGTATCTGCAGGAGATAGACGGCCTTCTAACACCTCACAGTATGACAACCTTTCGGAGGTTGATGAAGATGACCGTAATCTAGAAAGAGTGCTGAGCTCCACTCCTGAGGAAATCCCTAGCCTGCACAACAACCCATCATACAACAGAGAATATGACCCTGCTGTGTACCCTCTGCCTCCACCTCCTGTCTACATGCATCACTCTGCTTCCCCTCCCTCACTATGTGCCCTTCCCAGTTTGCCACAAGAACCAGAATATGTAGGAGAGGGCAGTTGGGTGGAGGATCCTATCCTTGCCCCTCCTCCACCTAGTTTTGCCGACAGACTTAGTCCCCTCCAATGCACCACTGCCAGCTGTTCAGACCCGCACAAAGCCATGTCACCCGGTTATTCTAAGCCTTTCTCCAGGGGCCCCAGAGACCATTCTGCCTTCCCAGCACCGCTGTTGTACACCGGGTCACCTCCGACTCACTTAAGATCCTCAGGACAGTCAGAAGTAGGAGTAGCTTTGGTCCAGTCCAGTCCAGACTTTTGCAGGGTGCCTCAAAGTGGACATCAGTTGCCCAAGTCGGTGACATTTTAAAGTGTTATACAAATGTTACTGAGTTATTGATTTTGACAATATGCTTGGGATTCTCTGTTACTGCTTGTCTAGTTTTCAAAGACATTTTCAAGGTGAAAGGCCAGTAAGTTTTAAATTTGTTGTGTGTGTGCTCGCGTGTGCTCATGTGCTCATGCTTCGTGTATTAGATTCTTGCACCTTCTTTTATGGGCAGTGGTGTCAAATTTGTATTTAAATTCTGTTGGCTGCACAGAAAAAGTGTTAACTTGCCTGCTCTTGTTGTCATGTGAGAAAATGAGGTTTCAGTTTTTTGGATTGTAATAAGAAATTTTCAGACTGTTTGTCCATACAACCTGCGCATTTCACCATTGGTTTGTTTCTCTCTGTTTAACAGTGTCCCAACAAAGTGTCTTAACCTTATCATTGTGCACTGAGGGTTGCAACTCTAACACAAGGGCTTTGAGGCTGCCAAATGAGACCTTGCAACCAAAGCCTGTACATTTATGCTGAATTTATATCAAACTGTGAGCAGGCTCACATATCTAACAGTATATCAAACTGTAATGAGAAACTGTTATTATTCTTTACAGAATTTTTAGGTCAGTACTTGATTTAAAAAAGGACCACTAATGCAGTGCACAGGCAAACCTTTCAGAGAGTTTAAAGCTGTATCCACCAGCAGCAATATGAAACGATGTGATACTTCTCTGCTTTAAATACTGAAGTTTATATCACATGAAGCCTGGTCAGGTCAGCTATTTCCCAGGCAGGTAGCAGTGGGTACTTTGTTTGTCTTTTTAATTTCTTTGTTTGGATGCTTTTGTTTTTCAAAGTAATAGTTCCAGTGTTATCTGTTTGTCTAATACTTGATCTCACAGCAATAATGTACTGTGTATATAAACATGCATGTATCAAATTTAATTAAGGAAAGACTAAAATGAGGTTTTATTCCATCACATCAGCAGTTTCTCAGTAAAATCCATTGACACTTTATTTGAGAGTAGCGCCATCTAGTGTTCAGTGGTAGAATAGATTCAAAGACCGAGATGCTTTTTGGGAAACTACTTCTGCTTGTTAATAGTTCTTCCTTTTATTCTTGGTTATGAATGTGCACATATTCAGAGACTTATACATGAGCAAATCCCATATCTCACTGTTTAAAACTGATATAAACCAGGAAGAAAAATTCATCTGAGTTTCTTCACATACTTTAGAGCTATTGGTGACTTTAGTGTTTTATTTAATTGCTATAAGGACTTTTTTTTTTTTTTTTTTTTGAGAAATGGAAGTTGAGCCATAATATAAAATACAAGGAACTACTGTATAGTCAAACATGTTTATGTTCTTACAATTATGACATTGTATGTAAACATCAGTTTTGGGTTTTGTTTTGTTTTTTTGCACTGACATTTGTTATTACAGACTTTGCTGTTCTTAATGGGTTTTTTTTTTTTTATGGAATTACAAATTAGTGCTAAAGTCTTTGGTCTAGGTTTGCAGACTCACTGTACATTCTTGTCTAACAACTTGGACCTTAGCTCCCACACAAGTATATTTTGGCTTGCTGGAGTATTCTGTCATGTGACCTGCCCACCAATTGTGGATCAGTACTCCTTTTATGGATCTGTTTGGCATCAGTGAGATTTGGGCTCAGACCAAAGCTTTTGTGCAGTTATGCAACTATGAGTTTTATAAAGAGACAAACCCAGGTTATCTGTTCTTTTTTTTTTTTTTCTCTCCTCTTTTCTGCAAAGACAATTCACAACTGCTTTCAGATATTTATTGCACACCCCACAGTATCATATAGTGTATATACCTCAATATCAAGGTGCTTAAATTAGTTTTTTTATTTATTCCTTTACACAAAGTACATTAGGGCACGAGATTTAAATTTAGACCTTTAGAAGTTCCTTAATATTAAATATGAAAGAACATTCCAACATAATCCACTGATTCAACGCCAGCATCCTACAGTACGTATAATATTCGTACTTCATATTTTATCTGCAGCCACCCTGATTTTTCTCCTGTTGGAATGGGTTAAACATACATTTTAGGTATAAGTGCACTCTTGTCTTCAACTTTGGTTGTTCTTGACAAAACAGTTAAAGGCTACAAGCGTCACAAGTTTTTATGTTTTTGCAGAAAGTTTCTGTACATTCATGTATCAAGTTGTGACAAATTGTCATTTTTACCCAGACAAAATGAACGGCTTGTCATAGATGTGGTTACTGGGAACACAAAATGCTGTCTGTACATTGACAGTATTGACTGATTTGCTATACACTGAGGAGAATGGATGAACAAATGCTGTGATTAGGTTTATATAAATTCAAAATAGAAGTAACGCCTGTAACCTAAAAACTTTAGTGCAAGGAGAAACCACATGCAACCTCAGCACAGACACAGTCCACCCGCTGAGGACGGGGTAGTAAGTAGCACAGCTACGCCCACACCGCTCGTATCGTTCATATCCTAAGTTGAGCCATGAGGTTGGAAAGGGAGGTAACGCTGTTCCTTAGTTTGGAGTCTTCTTCCTGTCCCAGTGACACTCCAGCTAGGCGTGTGGAACCATTTACTCCCATAATGCACGGCAGACTGAGGAACACCTCTACAGCTATGCCACCCCAACCCTAAAGTAAACAGAAAAGGCTTTTTTTTAGAACAAGATAATCAATGACCTTTCCTACAATGCCCTGAAAGCATCACACACTCACACTCTCTCACACACACTCACTCACATTATTTGAATTAGTTGCTTCAATAACAAGCCACTTAGTGTTGCTACCTGAGCAAGTGTGGAGACAGAGTGCACCTTCCTCTTATCTGTCAGGACACTATTTGTAATGTCGGCGATAGAAAGGCCCACCGACCATGACCGCTGGCCTCGATTTTTCATGATCTCAAAGGCTCTGCAGGCACAAATTAAAATAAACAATTTTTTAAAAAGAAAAATATTTACTTAATTGATCAAAAATGCACTTATAATATTTTACAGTTATTATAACATTTTGTTCAAAGTTATAATAATTCATTCCAGTACCTGTCTAACAGTGGTTTGGTAGAGCTGGATCCTTGGGCAATCTCAGGTGATGCACTGGAGTTCAACCCAGAGTTACTCATCACAGCAACTGTGAGACAAAAACAGAAACGTAATTGTTTGGGTGACTGGTGTTTTTTTCCAAGTCCTTAGAATAGAAAGAAAGTACAAGTTGAACCGGTAGTGCAGCATTACTGCTTATGGTTGAAATGGTTGGGGGAAAAACACGTGAGGTGAATAAATGGGTTAAGACATATCTGTAAATGGAAAAACCGTCAGTGTACAGGTCAGGAACTCACTGAAGGAAAAAAAAAAACCAACAAATATTTAAATAGTCAGTCCTTTCTTTCTGGCTCACTTTTGTTATCTGAAAGTTCTCCTATGACCCAGGCTGGTTTGTGTGTGTTCAGGTTGATATCCATGACATGACTGAGTCGCTCCGAGTCCAGGTTACACCCTGCTCCAATCACATGTGTTGGAGGCAAGCCACTCTGCCTCCAGGCAACGTGGGTCATTATGTCCACTGGAGAGAGAGAGTGAGTGACCGTACGTTATTTATATAATGAGCCGAGCAGTCAGTAGAAGGCGTGTCTGCTGCTGTTACCGACCTGGTTGTGATGCAATTAGCATCACTGCGCTAGGGCTGAGACGTGCCAGACTGGGAATTATTCCTCTGTACAAGTCAACGTTGGTCTGTACCACTGTGACATACGACTGTTCACTGCTCCATGCGTTTGCAGTCACCACGACCACCCTGGAGCCTGCAGAGGCTGAGATATCTAGCACAGCAGAGACAATTGTAATTAATTCCTGCAGACCTGTCACAGCAAAACTTGTAAAAGAAAAACACAAAGCTTAGGCATTGTTAATTCAGCAAACATTGACTGTGGCATTCCCATTCTTGTTCAAATGTTTTCTTTTTCCTCTTTCCTGATGAGTCATCAAATATGCTCTCTACACAAGCACAGTGCCAGTCCTCTCCCTTCTAATCAAACTGACATCACTGGTGACTCAGCAAAGAAGCATCTCTGGGTTATTTGATGGTGCAGTGTGACGTACCTCTGGATACTTCAACCTTTGGCAGACTGAAAATCTCCAGATCTGTACTGCCACCCTTGGTGGAACTCTCAGCGACATCAATGAAAACCAGTTTATCCACTTTACACTGGATGAAAAGCAAATAACAAGATAAACCACTTCTGAATAGTAAAATAGGAATTGCTAACATCTGAAGCTGGTGAAATAATAATTGTATGACATAACAGTTTATTAAAAAAAATACAATAAAATCAGGTGATTACCTTGGATAAAATGCTCATCACTGATGCCATTCCTAAATCTCCTCCCCCAATAACTGAGACTTTGTTGATTGGTTGATCGTGATGGCTGATTCCACCTGAAATTTAGTAAAGCCATCACTATGAACTACTTGTCTCATTAGTGATCATTATAATAAAACTATATATTAGGAGTTGCACCATCACTGATACGGAAATTGGAGACAAACGCCAGGAGCTCATGGGGATCTTTCTTGTCTGTTGTGGTCTTTGAGGACAATGGAGGGTCTTCCTGAAATTTGGTAACCATCTCATTCAGAAGACCCACCACAGATGACTTTGGCTGTTACAGAGGAAACGAAACAGCAACATTTCAGCACCTTGTCCGCTTTTAATTTTAAATTTCAACCAGACAGTACAAGATCTTACATGATCCCAGTTGTGAAGGCCAGGTAGGTGGATACGTCCATGGGCATCAACGTGCTTGCCCTCTCTGATGACCATGTTAGAAGTGGGTTTCAAGTGGCATATGGGAGGAGTGAATGGGAAGGAGTCCAACAGCCACAGCTGAATGGGGAAGTTGTAGGAGCGACCTTTGGACAGAGACACCTCAGTCAGTACAAAATTATGACCTCATGCTCAAATTAGTGATGCTATTAAATTATACAACTCTTTCTATCAAAATTGGGAGGCAAGTGAGAAGAGTTTGGGTCAGCCACACCTTCATATTGGACCGGGATGGTGCCAGTTAATTTCAGAAGGTCTTTTTGGGTGCTGTCACTAAATGCTGAAATATCAGTAAAGATAGTATAAGTTTAATGTTCTTGTGTGCGAAGGTCAGCAGTAAATGGGTTTAATGTAAGAACTTACTGTATGTGCCTGTGGATAGCGTCATCCCAGGATAGATTCGATTGATTTTCTCCAACTCCTCAACAGCAACATCACGAAATTTGTACTAATATCAGGGGGCAGAGAAGGAAGACTTAACTGTTTCGTATTTGGGTTATATATTACACACATGAGGTATATTGTACCACATCAGTTCTCTACAGATTTGGGTCATTACAGTAATCTTTTATTTACATTAATTAATTTATTTGTGGCTGTAAGAACATTTGTCATCGTACATTTATTCTGACAACAAAACACCCAACAATTACTTTTATATTGACATTTTCTTGAAGGGTCCAACAGGTCATTGCGTATTGCTGTATTCCACACCTACAATGGAAATTCTCATTGGCACAAACAACAATAAGTGAAGCACAATAATACTGCAGTCCACGCAAAGTTAGACACGAGTAGAAAGCAGCTCAGTTTAGCACTTTTTAATTGCCCTTCCTGTCTCATTACTATTTTAAATAGGTTACCATTCTGTTCTTTTTTCCCGTCTCATTGCCATCCAGGTTTCTCTCAGACTTCAGTAACAGAGCTGGTTCGGCTAGTTAGTGAAGGGAGACAGCAGCTAACCTAGCCTGCTATACTACCCGGCAATTATGTTTTGAGTTTTAACTTAAGAGGATCTTTCGAAGCAGCTAGTAATAAATCACTAACCTTCGAAAGAATCCGCTGGATTTTCTCTGACGTGAGGTCCATCTATTAAAGCACGACTCCCCGAAAGAAAATAAAAAATAATCCTCGTTTCTTTTGATTTCCACCAGACTGAGACTTTGCTTCCACTTGAACTCTAAAAAACAAACTTCCGCAAACTTTAAGGAGTAGTCAGGCGACACAGGGCGACGGATCCCGCCCACTTGTGACATCAACTACGGCAAAGTGGCAGGTACAAAAACATATGTAACGCCATTACCACACTGTATGAGCACAACCTTACATACTGACCATGCCAGTTTCTTTAAATAAAATAAACAAAAATACTCGACACAATTTAGGGAAGGAAATCGTTTTTGCTCTCTCTTCCACAGAAATACAAAGCAAAACATTGACTACCTGCTGCATTGCATTTGCAGTCCAAAAAAAGCTTTAGATTGTCATACTCTGAAAATGCAGACATAAAACTAAACAAAAGCCTTAATGCATTATTGTCAGTCAGATCCTTGCAAAGATAAAACAAAGTATCAAATGGTAATGTCGTCTACATTTTACTGAGTTTACAATAAAAGTCTGGAAAAATATGCAACAACTTCGCCTCAAAAATAGCATGTCATCATTTATATAACATTTCATGTTAGCGTTTTGTTTTGTTTGTTTGTTTTTTTAAAAAAGAGGAAAAAGAAAGAAGAAAGAAAGAAATCAATCACACTTTTCCATTACTGTAGTTGTTGATGCCAATCTTTTTTGTTTGTTTTTTTAAACAGATGGGACTGTAGGTATCCCTGCACTCAGCAGGTAAAATAAATAAGAAAGGACAATGTGAGAACTTTAATCCTAGTGCCTGAATAATTTGTGCATATTGTCTTTTTTAAGCCTTCTTTTACTAAAATTCTTCCTCTCCAGTTTTCTTGAGATGCTGCTAGGTTTTATCTAATCTCAGGGAGAGAAGCAATGACAAAGCACCCAAAGTGGACAGTCACTGGGTTTTGTATATCCCTTTGTCGCATCTCTCAGCAAAATGAAGAAAATGATCTTATTTTATTCCTCTCAACGACAATGAGGCCTCAGTTCATTTTTTTCCTCTTGACGTTTTTTCTTTTCAGCTCTTCTTCCTCCCTTCTTTCCTCCTCCAGATCCTCCTGCACAGCCATTCTCAGGCTAAAGTGGCAAATCACAGAAATACAGAACAAAACATTATTTTGTATTTTTTTTTTAAAGGAGTAGACCACTATGGACAAATGGCACACAGACAGAAAAAGAAACTGAGGTCCCCCCCCCCCAAAAAATCTTATTACCTCCTAGCTTCTTCTTTCTGCAAATCTTTCCAGCTGCTCTCCATGAATTTTAGTGCATAGTCACTCTCATCTCTGTATCTGCAGAGGTTGAAAACAAATATAGAATTTGATTTTCAGTTCAATTAAATGGATTTTTCCTTACATCAGACCATGTAGTGACACGCCTTACCTGCTTCGATCATAGCCAAAGATTTCCTTTATGTGCTTAGAAATTTCCTCCTGCACCTCACCTCCATCATCAATAAAATCATCCATTTCTGAGTCATACTCATCTTCCTCATCCTCATATTTCCTCTTGTATGCAGATGTGATAGGTGGCAGCATCGGTCCTGGATAATGAATATAGAAATTACTTTCAAAATGCGGCATATCAAATTTTTCCCTTGTCAATATAAACATAGTAGGGAGAAGACACTGAAATTATGTTTTGTCTGAGGTAGGTCGCAGCTCTGCGACACAATAATGAGGACAAAGGCTGTGAGTGTTGCTGACACTTCATTCAGTTGGGCAAACAACCCCTTTGCCCTGTAGCAGACTGTTGTGTTTTTTTTCAGGCTGTTAGCAAATGTTAGCAATTTTAAATATAATATAATATGATATAATAATTCTAGCCTATGCCGCTTAGGATTGCTGGAATTGATGCTTTTCCACACGGTCCAAACAATCCACAGTCAGTGTCCTGACACAGACACAATGTAACACCCCCCAGATGTCCCATGTTCATGCTCCAGTGGGTAAGAGCTGTTTTGCAGCAGTCAACACAATATTACGCTGATGGGTTTATTACTGTGTGCACAATGTATAATACAATTTCCTTTGTATTGTGTTGCTTGTGGGTTACGGGAAGTTGTTTTTTCTCTCTCTCATATATATTTTTTCTCTCTCTCATATTCATATATATATATATATATATATATATATATATATATATATATATATATATATATATATATATATATATATATATATATATATATATATATATATATATATATATATATATATATATATATATATATATATATATATATATATACACACATACATACATACATACACATACATACATATATTACACTATAATATGAAATACTCACCATTTATATGACCTATACATTTGACCTACAAATACTTTTTGCTTGTTTTGTTACAGGTAACCATTGCAATAAGAGTTCAAATGTTGAATGTTATTTAAAATGTAGAGAGAAGTTCTTTGTATGGTGCTTAGTGTTTCTGGATTATGTTCGTCAGGCTATTTGTAACACTACTAAATATCCTCGTGACTAAAACACTAAACAGTGTCCGTAACTGAACCCATGATTAACTTAACTTAATTTCATATCATTATTTTCACTCTGATTGTTACCTGGTGGCCTGTTCATCATAGGTCTCTGTGGCATCCCCGGCCGAGGTGGCATCCCCGGCCGAGGTGGCATGCCTTGCATCCCCGGCCGAGGTGGCATGCCTTGCATCCCCGGCCGAGGTGGCATGCCTTGCATCCCCGGCCGAGGTGGCATGCCTTGCATCCCCGGCCGAGGTGGCATGCCTTGCATCCCCGGCCGAGGTGGCATGCCTTGCATCCCCGGCCGAGGTGGCATGCCTGGCCTGGGTCCACCAACATTCTTGGATGAGATGGTCTCTGACACTACAGTGCACTTTGGTCTTCCAGGTCCTAATCCACTACTGCTAGTTGGTCTTCCTGGTACAAGTCCTCCACTGCCAGGCCGACCTGGTCCACTTCCTTGAGGTCGGGATACAATACTTCCAGGATGACCTTGAAGGCCACTACCACCAGGCCTGGCCTTTGGCACACTACCAGATGTTCCTCCAGTTTTTGACTGAGGCTGGCTCCCAGCCTTAGGGGGGCCACTCAAAGAAGGTCTCATCACTGAATTTCCACCTGATTTTGCTGCAGAATTCATTCCAGACCGTGGTGGTTCTCCCCTTCCGAACTTGGGGTCTCCATTTGTGGGTCCCTGCTTTGAGGAGCTACCCTGACTAGGCTTAATCTGTTGAGAACTCACCTGTTTGGACTTCTGGCCTGTGCCAGCTGTACCAGAGGGCCTGTTCCCAGGAATACCTGAAACTTTTCCTTGAAGTAATGACGAGCTTTCTCTTCTGAAGCTAAGGTCACTTAAGGTGCTGGATTTGTGGCTAGACGAGGGCTTTGGGGCCCCTTGTTTGGCTAAAACCTGAGATGACATGGCTTTTGAAGGTACTTTACTGTTTATGACACCTGATGAATTAGACAAGCTTGTCTTGGATTTTTCTTTATCACTGCAAGACAGCTTGGTTCTTTCTCTATCACTACCAGAGAGTTTGGAAAAAGAGAGGCCTGTATCATTAAATACTGTTGGTTGTGACTTCTTTATTGACCCACTGGGCACACTTTGTTTTTCTAAGCAGATCTTTTGTGGTCTGCTGTTCTTCTGTTCCCTCTCAAAAGTGTTTTTTTGACTTGAACTATAACCAGACTGAGACTTCCCATCTCTTCCTCTGTCTGCCTTTGAGTTTTTGTCTTTGTCTTGTTTCTTAGCCTTGCGCTCAATCTCCAGTTCCTTTATCTCATCTGCTGTGCGCAGCCTTTCCTCCTTTTTCACTACTTTGGGTTTTAGATCAACTGGTTCAAACTGTTTCTTTTCTGCCAATTTGAGCAAGTCAGCAAAGTTCATGGAAGGTGCAGGGGGCTTGGGCGGCCCATTGTTTTTTTTAGAAGAGGTTTTGCCACTACTACTGCTACTATTTCCCGCTATTCTCCCAGGCCTCAGTGGCTCGGGCTCGGACTCTGGCTCTGAATCTGTCTGTTCATACTCGTAGTTGTCCTCATCATCCTCTGGGTCAACTGTATTATTCCTAAAACTTCCCCCATTCAAGTCATCTTCCTGCATATCATGTTTTGATCTCCTCTTTTTGGGAACCTCTACCACTGGGACACCATTGTAGCCTTTGAAGTTATCCTTAGTTCGGGAGGCCATGGCACGCGCTTTACGGTCTGACTTTAACTCAACCCTCTTGGCTAATAGCTCCTCTTTCTGTTTCTTCATTTCCCATTCTAGGAAAAAACACACACACACACACACACACACACACACACAAAATGAATGAAGAACAATCTGTATACAACAGTCCATAACTAATAAATCCCAATATTCTGCATTAGAAACTTAACAGTTATTAAATCATTAATACCTTTCTTTTTGTTTTCAGTGACTTGCTTCTTCAGAAGTGCCTGCACAGCAGCAGGATTTACACCCTTTGACTTTGGGTCCTTTTTCGGGGGTCCAGCTTGTAAACTGTATCTCTTCTGCTCAAAGAGAAGAACACATACAATACAAGTTGTAGTTTATGGGGAAAGTGTACACTCTTGTTTAACATTTACAGTCCTCCCCATAATGATATATCAAAAATGGTAATCTAATGTCACAATAAAATGTAGCATGTTTGTACACGTCTATACAGTATGACGACAATGAAAGTTGGCTACATTAACAGACCCTCCCTGATCTGTTTTTTCACACACATACCCACAGATGTTAAGTTTTCTCAGTGGCCTGAGTAAAACGTCTGCCAGTGAGAGCCTTCTACTCACCTGTACACTGCTGAGGCCCTGGTTTTGTGAGGCGATGTTCAATATGTTATCAAAATCCATCATTTCGGTCGGCGATGTAGGCTGGCTGTTTGAAGACTCAAGCAGGAGTGCTGAATGACTGTTTAGCTTTCAGGCGTTTCCAAACTTTACTTAGCCAGACAGCTGTAACAAACGACTGTATCAGTAACAGTCTACTGTAGGACATTTGCAAACAGAGTAGTTAATCCTACTTTCTTCACAATAGCACGCGTTAGCAAAGTTAGCTAATCTAACGTTTGGCAACGTTAACGTCAGCTAACCAAAAAGCTCGAAAGGCGAACTTCCGCTCTGCGCTGATAACGCACCAAACTAAGGGAAACCCCATCCAAATTTGCGTATTCAGCACCTACAGATGGACAAAAACCTCCAAATAACAAAAAAATTAATAAATCGAGCACAACCGACGCCGGGTGTTAGTAGAGACTAGCAGCTGGGTAGAACGAAAATTAAAGGTCCGAAGAGCTACTAACGGAAGTAAGATGACTCACTTGTGCGTATATCCGGCTTTGTGGGAGTACGAGTCAGAAAACGTTTTAGTCCGAAGTGTATTCGTGTAATATTTTATATGTGAGCGAGTTTTTGATTCATTTTCACGAACAAAATAATAACCCAACAAATTAACTTCCAAATACAAATATTTATTTTTGTTGACGCGTGTCCGCTGAAGACAGGACGATGACTCTGAAAATGTCACATGGTCCTCCTAACCCATAGACTGCATCTTATATACACTATAAGATGCAGTCTTATAGAAACTCGTTGTTTGAGAAGCGGTGATCCATCTTGATCGTGGATAAAGGAACCGACTGTCTGTTCGCATAACGGGACTTCCAGAAGTTCCTCCATACACTTGCCGGATACATGTATGAGGAGCACTTCCGTTTTCGGCCCCATAGTTTCCTTACGCAATGTCCGTCCAGAACACGTTTTGACAGCTGCAGACCACATGGTGTCGCCACTACTGTGGAAATCTAGAACACTAGAAATTTGATGCGAGGTATCAACAGAGCTGTTTCCACGTGTCTTTTCTTTCCTCGTCAAATAAATAAATAAGAGATGCTACAACTTGTTTCCAGTGTTGGAAATATTTACAATAAAAATCATGTAATAAAAGAGGACAGGCTTACAAAAGATAATACAACAATCTTGGAGAGTGAGTGGATGCCTATGGAGAAGAAGTGTATTGGTACTGTTTTTCAAAAACAAGAGTGTGACGTACGTACAGAGGTGTCGTTACTACAGAGCAGGGGCGATTCAAGGATCAGAGCTTTGGGGGTGCTGAGCACCCAGAGAGCTGCCCATCCAGGCAAGGTAAACTTTACTCATCACGATGAGACTTCTTCCTTGTCTCTTTTAGTCCCTGCATCCCTAAATGTCTCCAGTTGTCCCAAATTCCCTCTGACTGTCTCCTTGGTGCATTTAAACCCCTGTTCCTCCCTGTCCTCATCGTCTGTTGTCTTCATCTCCATTATCAGTCATCATAATTTTACCCTCTCTGTGCAAGTCTGCAAATTTCGTTATTAAATCATAAGATTCTTAAATTCATCAAGTCTCTCTGTGCCTGGGTCCTCGTCACAAAACATGACATCACTGTTTTGTACATTTTAACACAATTTAATCCCCACATTTGTGAAAGAAAAGCAAAACACTTTTTTGACAAGTCTGTAACAAAACCATCAAATCTGATAAAGGTTATTAATATGCTGCTAAAGAAGAATGGATTGGAATTTAAAAAAAAACTGATGATGAAAATGATGCTCATAGTGAGTAAAAAGTAAACTGAGTGCATTTTTTGGACAGAGATTCACTTTTAAAGTGTATGTATAATATAATACAGATACATAAAAAATACACTCCAAAAATAAAAGAGTCCTTGAAATGTACAAAATATTATTAAAAAATTAGGAAAATTGAGACACCTTGGCCTATGGTATAATGTATGAAAAGATCTTTACTGCAGATACTACTATGGCTCTGCAGATTTTTTCTTTTCTTTTAACCTATGTCGCCTCACCTTGAGGTTGGCAAATCTGTCTATCACATTTTGGTGGTCAAGTCTCTCAAGCATCTCTTTCTCAACTGACATCACAGCCAGGTGCTGGAGTCAGCTTTGACCCATGGTCCTTCTCAGCCAGGTATGGAGCTGACTCAAGACACTAAAAGACCTCTCACAACCACAGCTGCTAACTGGGTTTGTTAGGGCAACCTGAATAACAGTTTTCAGTGTGGGGAAGATCTGATTATCCAGAAGATTGTACAATGTTAACATATCTGGAATGGCACCAGCCTCACTCTTGAGCTTCAAAAAGTCTTTGGCAACCGTGACTTCCTCTGACTGAAGCTCAATATGGTAATGCAGTGCCAGGGCTGACAACCCAGTTTGTTTTGCAGATTCTGTATAGCAGCTTTAATCTAGAGAGAACACAACTTCCAGATTGTATGAGTAAAATTAATTGGGGGTTTTTTTCTTTGCCAGTTTAACAGTTTTTGTTTTGCCTGTTAGTACTCCCTGTCTGTTTTCTTACCTGGTTCTTCCTGACCTTGTACTTTCTCCTCATGCTCCCCTCTTTCCTCTCTCCCTCTTTGGACTGACAATCATACACAAATAGATTGTATTCAATTAGATAAAAAAAAATACTATTAAGATCACTAATAAAAAAGTCCTCTCTCAGTGTACTTTCAACCAAAAGGCAAATAACCAAACCACATGTACATCTAATAAAGGATATAAATATTGAAACACTGATCCAACATTACCCAAGGTACTAACTAGTCAGTTAGCTAGTTAGGTTTTCAGTTAGGGTTCAATATCGGTACATACACATATGACAAAAAAAACAGTTTCTCTCATTACATTTCAAACAGTTGTAGCAACAGTGGTAACAACGGCAGGCTACGGACAATGTTAAGTTTTAGATTTTAAATAGGCTATATACATTTCAATGAGATCAACAGGACAGTCAAATATCGCTGATGTTACTACAGAGGAGGACGGTTTGTAGGGTAGCAAACATCATTGGAAAACAAGTTTTCAACACTGCAGGTTACCTGGGTGTAATGTTTTTCAGCTAAAAAGAAACATGGCCTGACCCCTACCTAACTATATAAAGAGTAACCGAAAGTTAAATGCAGCTAATATGTCCTGCAAGGAACTTCCACCTCCCCTCCGCTGCAGCCACTATCGCTCTGGCACAGCAACGGCGCTAGAGCCAGAGCAGGGGAGAGCCGAGCTGGAACAAACCATTTTGGGAGGGGGGAGGGGTTATCTATACTTTTGTTGTTAAAATGTTCCATCTCAATTAAGTACTGTATGCTTTTTATATTTTTAGTAGTGTGTCCCACAAACAGCAAATATCTTTTAAAAAAGTAAGAAATCTTTGGGGGTGCTTTGATTCATTTTGGGGGTGCTGAAGCACCCCCCAAAATGGGCTAAAATCGCCCCTGCTACAGAGGCATAAAGCTGATGAGCCACGACAGCTAGCTAGCTAGGAAACGGTTGTGGAAGCTTGGTTAAGAAGGGAGTTGACAATCGGTGAGTAGCAGTATGTCTTCAAGCGGAGAAAAAAATGATAGATAAATAAAATATGTTTGCTTTGAGGGTGTTGATAGAGAAGTGTAGAGAAGATCAGAAGCTGCACTGTAGCTTTGTGGAGCTAGAGAAAATGAGAAACTGGTATCACATAAGTAGTCGCAGAGATGCCTGTGAAGGTGGTGGAGAACATGTATGAAGCCAGACTGTAGTGAGGTGGTAGGGGTGATAGATGACTTCAAAGTGTGGGTGAGATTGTGATCTGTAGTGAGAGCAGGTGGACAAGATCCTGGAGAGGTGGAGGTATGTTCCAGGGAAAAGAGAATGAAAGTTGGAACAGAATACATGTGTGAATTAGAGAAAGAGAGGTGTTACAGTAAATGCAAGAGGGTAGAAGTAGTGAAGGTGGACTAGTTTAAATACCTGGGGTCAGCCATAAAAAGCAATTGACAGTGCACAAGAAAGTTGAAGAAGGGAGCGCACACAGGTTGGAGCAGGTGGGGAGGAGTGACAAGAGTGGTTTGTGACAGTAGGACAGCAGCAACAGTGAAGGTTGACAAGAAAGTAGTGAGGCCTGTCATGGCGTATGGTTTGGAGACAATGACCTTAAAGCAAATTGAAGCAGCGGTTTCTGTGATTTGGCACTAAATAAAACTGAATTTGAATTAAAACAAAAAAAAAGAGGAGCGTAAGGTGTCAGAGTTGAAAATGCTCCGGCAGAAAAGTGGTTATTAATAGCTTAATAGCTTTCAATTCATCATCCATACAGCAGTAATGTTTTCTCATCTCTAACGCTCAATATGATCAATTAACGCTGAACTGTCAATGTGCAATCAAAAACCAAGCTCGACAAATCAAGCTCCATTTCCGTAGAATGTAAATAAAGGCCATCTGCTCCGGTATGTAAAAGGAACCCCGACTCCTCCTATCAGGGCGTCGCCTGACGCCTAATCCCGCCCTCTAAGACCAGTCTCTGCACCTATTGGTCAACACTGAAAGGCCTGTCACTGCCTCTCTGATGTCGGACCGCCCACAGGATCGAGGACAAAAACAATCGGCATCTCGCCTTCCTCAGTAAAACATAAACAAGAAGACTCAAACGAATCAGTGTATCCTTTTTAAGCGGCACGGGCAGCACCGAGGGAGAAATGGTTTCTCCAGTAACAGTGGTAAGTACCAGTTTCAAATGGCCATTTAAAACATTCAGGAATAAACAGCGGCTAGTTAAGCTAGTGATACAATAACGAGACTTCCGAAGATAACATCCTTAATGTGTGCATTGTCGACTGCCTCGAGCTGCTATTCAAGCATTTACTGGGGCATTTTCGTTGTTATTCATATCTTGTCATACTTTATCTCGGAAGGCCAGCGCATGCTCTCTGGTTCATTATTTAATTGCCAGTAAATAAGCGCGTCTGCTAAATGAAAAACCGTTCGCTCAGGTGCTCGCGGTAACTCACGCAGCTATCTCATTTTCTCGTCATTAAATAGTGTCCCTCTGTATGTGTTTGTGCAGACACAAGGCAGAAACTTTCTTGTTTCCGTCTAGCCGTTTCCCTTTTTTGGCACAGCAGCGACGCTGCTCGCTTGTTCCTTCTCGGTATTGAACATACACAAATTTCGAAAGGCTATCCCTGACAAAAAAGAAAAAGCTGTCATGCCACGACCTTTTTTGTGTTTTTTTTCCCCCGTTCCTTACCCTCCAGTAACGCATGCGCCGAGCTGTGGTCGATTCTGGCTTTCTTTTCATCTCCCTTGTTGTAGCTGTGCTTTATATAGAGTTTATTGTTTGGCGTATCTATTGGCTCAATAATGGACCTCACCTGGAAATCGTCCATTTTGACAAAAAAGCTGATAACTACATGAATAATTTAAGCAGGTGGAGCATCATCTTGCTCTAGCAGAGCTGCTATGAAATTTTACCCCCTTTGCTGGGGCCATGAAGGACGGTTCATTGTAAGTTGGCCTGTAGAAAACCCGGGTGTGTAAGCCTGTGTGGAGGAATGCCTGCCATACAGACTAGTTTCCTTAGTGATGAAGATACTGTGCAGGTCCTGGTTTTCCTTTATTTCTATTAGGGTCCCAACATTGCTGAGAAAAAGATGTATGCTTTTATTCAGGGTTGTTTTTCTGATGCTGAAAAATTATAATATATTGGTGTGTTAGTGTCTGATAATTGCCAGTACCTGTTCAGAAGTAAACGTGATTATTGTCCCACTGGAGGCTGCTATTATTCAGTTTTACTTAGATGCAGTTCAACAGTTCCTGCTTGATTCTTTGGTATGTTTTTTTTAAACACAGTACTACACTCAGTTTTACAACAGTGAGCAGAATGTTGTCCTTATAAGGGACTCTATGAACATTTTTAAATCTAGATATGTCAAGGAACCATTCAAACAGGCAGAGCACATGCAGTCTGAAACCAATCTGTACTGCCCAAAGACTTTGACTCACGTTGCTTGCCTTAACTTGATTTGCTTATTTTTGGCTATATTGATCATCTGTAGAGGCATCAGCACATCCAGTGCCCACAGTGGGGGGGATTTTGTTTTGTTGTTTTTTTTTTTTATCAGAAACTGAAGTTTTTACTCTTACGTCAGGAACTCAAGACGTCATACAGTGCAGCAGTAAGGTTGTATTCCTTTCTAGTCTGCATCCCCAAATGTCTTCAAGTCATCTTTGTTGAGCTAAAGCAGCTCAAAGATGGAAAAAACAGAGTTGTGTGATGCTTCGTAGAAATAACATTGTCATAAGACTCACATGCCAGCTGTGCAGACTTTAGAGGCGCCATATTTCTGTACTTCAAAAGGACACAAAAAAGAAAGAACAAATTGTCTTTTCTTTGGTTTAGGATACGAGGTGCCTTTTAAAGGTCAGTCGATGTGTATTGACTAATCATGCAAATATAGTCAATCATTAACAGTATTATTGTTTAACAGAGGACAGGAGCAGGTGTGTGTAGCTGTTCAGCTTTATATGGTCCTGCACTTTTGCAAACATCCTTTATTTATAATGTGATCATTTAGACAGATAAATGATGACGAAATGATTCATTTTCTTTGCTTCTTAAGTGAGGTATTATGTTCTCCTTTTTTTTTTTTTTTTTTTTTTTTTCTGGCGACAGCCGGCTATTACAGGACTAACAGCCATCACTAATGTCCCTGTCTTCAGTGCTCCCACAGACAAACTGACGCCTCCACGAATAAGAGTGGACTGGTTTACAGTTGAGATGATAGTGTGCTACATAACTCCACCAATTTCAGTCAAGTACAAGAAACTGAACAGGAGAACAATGCTGATCATCTGAGCAAGAAACCCATTAAAACTGGTATAAAGCAGTTTATGGATTCCCACAAGCAATTATGCTTTCCTGATGGAAAAATTTGTGCAATCACATTTTAATGGGGGTGGGGAAATATTACAGCAGCAATTGTTTAGGATATGACAGAAATTAATACTTGAACTCCTGATACTATCATAATCTGGATTCATATCTAAGTCTGCAAAATGAAACTTCTTTTATAGAACACTGTAACAAAATTGAAGCCTAATTGTATTAGAAGACTTAAAGGATTATGTTATAAATGTTTCAAATCCTATTTTAGTTATGCCTTTCTCCTTCTTAAAGGATTTTGTTTAGCGTGTACATGCCATGATTGGATGGCAAAGAATAAAAAACGAAACTGAAAAATATCTCAAACCCAGCATAGAACAGACTAAAGGTTATAGGAGTCACTGACTTCCTCCCAACTTCCTTTCCTTTCTTAAGTGCCAAACCAATCATTAGTCTTGTCTGTAGATAGAAATCAAACTGACACTGCCTTATTGAGCATAGTAAACTGTTTTCACTGGACCTTATTTAATAAGAACTAACTGCTATATGTGTAATGAGAATACCTAAAGTCATCCTTGAGTCCCAGGAGTGTAACAGATATGGCATGTGGTGTTTTCTTGTGCTCTGTCCTAAAGTAAGACAACCCTGGCTTTTTAAGTAGAATTTTCATATCGGTTAGTCTGGGAGTGTTGCCAGGGCCGTCTCCTTGCCTCGCCACCTATGTGGCCTTAATGTGATAGATAGGTTCACTGTACAAGTACAGCAAAGTGGATAATGGAAAGGAGTGCATTAGTTCCCATTATATACCTAGCCCTGGTTTGATGGCAGTGGAAAACAGCATTACACTTGTACCTAGAGGAGACTGATATTAATCTTAAATGTATTGTGAAAGCAGAAAACAAAACTGCTGAAATTTATCTTAATCTTGTCAGAGTGAAAAAGTGGCAGAGCAAGTATTGTTACTTCTCTTTTGGCCATTTTGGTAGGAAACCTAAATATTCAAAGAAAAATGACTGAAACAACTTTTATTTTTACAGGATACATCTAACTAAAAGTACTTTATAATGCAAGAATTTGAAGTAATAATCAGGGGTAATTTTAGTATTGTAATCCATATGCTGAAGCGGCTTAAGAGGTGAGTTTAAAAGTAAATGTCCAATCTTGGCACGCAGACCACTAGGTATCCAGAAGCTCTGTGTGCGTGTGCTAGGTATCTTCATACACTCTGCAATCACATCTTAAGGATATATATATAATTAGCTAAAACTTATATTGTGACTATGGAACAATATCAAATAATGTTGTGTATGAAGCTTTAGTAGGTCTGCAGAGCTCCTGGGAGGATCATATAACACATGTAAGCAGTGGATAAACATATAGCTAACTGAGTGCTAAAACACACTCCTGGCATATCTACCTGATGGAAACCTGTTTCCAAGCAAGGGCTTTCCTGGAGACCATATAATTCAGGAAATTTAGACAGATACATTACTGCCTTTTTCCTCTATTGTCTCGTTCTCAATGGATGTCCTTGCACCACACAAGCCCTTGGAAGTAATGTGTTTGTTGCATCCTCCCTGAAGCAGACTGTTGATTACATTTAGAAAAATGGTCAAAGTGCCTTCCTAGTCTGGCATGCTTTCAGGGGACATGCAAATGATCTTCTCAGCATCCTGCTTTTAATACTGGAGAACCCAGGCAATAGTTATTTTGCTGTCCTACTTTTAGCTCAATATGGTCATGACTGTATGAACTTGTGCATCAGATCCCTGTTGTTTTCCTGCTGGTAGTCTATCAGGTACTCTAGAGTAGGTTTGGTGTCACCTAAACTCGGTCACTTAAACCTCACCCCCTTCTTCCTTCTCCATGTTTCCGCGTGCTTCAGCACAGAGAATCGTCTGATCATTAGGGTTTTCCAGTTAATATTGTAGGGGTTTACCTTGCTATATAAGTCTCGTTCATTCTACTGTTGTTGCAAATTGGCAGTATACAACTAAAATTGAATTAAAATAAACTGAACACTTCAGTTGATCCTGTACTGTCATTTGATCTGTTACTTTTTTGAAGAATTGTGCATTTCTGGTCTGTTCCTTTCTACCTTCCTTCACAGAAATAAACTGTAAGATCCTTCAGTCTCTATCCTACTCCTCCTCTGCTACTACATCCAGCTGTCATCTGAATGGTGGTACACCAGCTCATTCACTGTTTTTTTTTTTTGTTTTTTTTTTTTTGTTTTTCCCCCTAAGGCTTCTTTATTTGTGCTTCTTCTTATTTTCCTTTCTCTTTGTCCTAGTTGCCCTTTCTTTCCTTTTTTTTCTCTTTTGAACTTTGCAACCATGCCAGGGCTTTTTTTGGGGGGGTTTTTTTGGGTTTTTTTTTACATCATTTTGCTTACCACTGAATATATCAGGGTAGGATGCAAAAAAACACGCTGTAAAATAGCCCTTTGGGACATCAAACCAGCAGTTCTTGCCCAGTCTTTTGAAACTTTTCCTTGCTGCACTATGACCCATTGTTCCTCCTCTTCTTCCCGCCTTATTCATATACTCTTCTCTCGTCCAGCGATCTCACCTCTAGTGAACCCACACTCAGTGCCTTTCCCTTCCACCTCACCCACTTTCTTTTTTCTTTTGCCTTTTGATCCCACAGGCCTGCCTCAAAAGTGATTCTCAGAATCACCGGTGGCTCATCATTCCAGGGGTTTTGTGAAACTTTTTCATACTCTGGATTTGTATGCGTGTTGTGTGCCTCATCTATTTGGACAAAAATAAATATGACTGGTAACACAGTTGGAAAGAGGAACTTGAGTGATGATTACACTTCACAGTTCTCAGTAACTTCATATACGAGGAAGAAGGTAAACCAGACGAGAAAGAAAAACAAAATAATAAAATTAGTTGCAAAAAGGAGAAATTTAAAGGTTACTAGGAGTCACAGTTTGGGAGCGTTCTCATTTCCTTCGACAGCCTTTTCCCACAAAGTTTGGTTTCAGTGACACGTGTACGTATGGCTGACGGCAAGAAACTAATGGCCACACAAAGTCAGCAGTTTTAAATCTCACTACTTGTTTTTTTCCCTCCTTTATTCACAAATATAACACTATGCAGCTCAAACAGAAAATGCATCTATTTTAACCTCGTAAGCCCCAACGCCCCCAGATACGGGGGCAAAAGGCAGGACATCAGGTAGGCTTGGGGCTTAAGAGGTTAAGTCGATGATTATAAGAGCATCACATGTATTTGCAACTATATTTCAGTTATTAATGTAACTATTCATTTTACTTTCAGGTCAAGAGTGAAGGCCCTAAATTGGTGCCATTCTTCAAAGCAACCTGTGTATACTTTGTCCTGTGGCTGCCCACCTCAAGCCCATCTTGGTTCAGCGCCTTGATCAAATGCCTGCCCATCTTCTGCCTGTGGGTGTTTTTGCTGGCTCATGGCTTCACCTTTCTCTGTGCTCACTCCAGTGCCCGCAAGATCTTGGCTGGTCTAATCTTTTCTGCTCTGGGTGATGCCTTTCTCATCTGGCAGGAGCAGGGCTACTTTGTCCATGGTGAGGAAAAGCTCTGCATTTTAACAATTATCTCATCAGATGTAATTCAACCATATAACAATAAATGTCTAGGTGTGTCCATTTAAAAACATCTCTGTAAACAGCCATCAAATATTAACAGACATAACCCCTGGTTCAGGAATTGTTTTATCACCTGACTCCCCCTGGCTTCTTGGCCTTTTGAGCCCGTTGAAAACATTAATCAGAACCATTAGAAAGACTAAATAAAACTCAATGGAAGCAACTTGTATTAAAACCTAATTATTATGATTTCATGTATTATTTAATATTCTACAGGCCTTCTGATGTTTGCCATTACCCATATACTCTACTCTTCTGCTTTTGGGATGAAGCCCATTAACGTGCGTGCTGGGCTGGTGATCACTGCTGTATCCTTTCTGTGCTATATCCTGCTGTACCCCTACCTCTCTGGCCCCTTCACCTATTTGGTGGCCGTCTACATCGCCCTAATTGGTTTCATGGGCTGGAGGGCCATCGCAGGTTTGCAGCTGGCGAATGACCTGTGGACCTGGACCAAGTTGTCTGCCTGCCTGGGTGCCGTGCTCTTCATGGTCTCCGACCTCACCATTGCAGTCAACAAGTTCTGCTTCCCTGTGCCCCATTCGCGAGCCATCATCATGGCCACCTACTACGCTGCCCAGATGCTCATAGCACTGTCAGCTGTTGAGTGCCAGGACGTGGAGGTGGCCAGGAAGAGAACATGAGTTGCAGCAGTCTCCAAACCATGTGATTATGGACACATCTCACTGCCAGGTTCCCAGCCCCCAGCCTTCATCTCAGTGTGGTGCTCAAACACCGCTGGGCCACTACAGCCTTTACATCACCCTTCTGCCCCATTAGCGTTGTAATCTCACATGTGTCCTCTAACCAAGAAGATACAGTAGTATTATCTTCTGCCTCACCCAACAACAGTCCTACCTGCCTCCTCTAAAGATAGAATGGCTTTCAACCTAGTTACAAAGGTGATAAGTGCAGTAATATTAACCTGCTATGTAGAGAGTATTACATACTTTTAACTGGCTAATGGAAGCATGTCACTGGGCACCTTCAAGGAGTGTGTATGGGAGAGCAATGGGGTCTGTGTGCGTTGATGTATTTGATTTTTACCTCGCTTGGCACACAGTCCTTTCACACACCTCACACTCCCAGCACAGACGTATGCTTTATGTTGTCCAGCATTACTATTTAACATTTAGTTTGTTATTTGTTGTTGTTAAAAAGGGAGGGTTTTTTTAATACCGACATATACATATTTTTTCCATTCTCTGTTGCTCTGTATTCCCCTTAATTAAGGGTGCTATTCTAAAAGCTTGTCCAAACCTGTTTTCGTTATCTGCCATCCCCTTGATATTATTTATAACAATCCTGCCCCTCTACACTTTCATAAGTCATCATCAACGTATTTTTTAAAGTATTTTTTTCTTCCATGATGTCCTCGAATAACTAGATGCACAGCTTAAAAAATGATAAAAAGTAAACCAATAAGGCTGAAATTCAGGGAGGGAAATTTGGGTGTCAACAAACCAGTGTGTACTGTAAGTTTCATGACTGAACATTTATGTTGGATGGGGAAGAAGTTTAGCTTTCTCCTGAGATTCACACTGCTGTCAGTGTCCCGCTGTCACAAAGAGAACACACTAAATACCATAGTCACAGCAGACTACTGCACACATTATTACTTGCTGTGTAGTGTGCACCTGCTTCTCCTTTTGGTGTTAAGTCCACCAGGAATTTGTTTTCCCCACCAGCAGCTTTTTAAGAAACGCAGGTGCAGATGTTACCACGTACACACACCTGACACCCACAGCTCCTGCTGTGTTAGTTATTGGAAAAAGTTCATGGGGATCTTATTGCTAGAATGGATCAGCTGACATGCGCTTATTTGGCCTAATAGCAATGTTATGAAGACTGAAAAGAAGGGCTATGTTACAGGATGGAATCTTTTTGTTTATCAACTCTGTGTGTGTCTGTCAGGGCCCTGGGAAAGGGCTCACTCGCTTATAATGAAATGCACGCATACATGCACAAAAGTGTGCGCTTTGTCCTTAAGGCAGCCAAAACAAACTGAAAAACCAAAATGGGGAAAAAAATAGGGAAGACAAGGGAACTGGCATGTCATGTGAGGAAACAGTTATCCCATTATTCCCAATAATTCCCTCTCACAGGACACTTCATCAGCTTTAATCCTGCAAAATCCACCACAGCTAATCCCTAACAGGCTGGCTCCTATTTTGTCTTTCATCTCTTACATATTTCTGCTTCTCACCTCTCGTTTGTTTTGTCCCCTGCAATTTTTATTTTATTTTAAAACTCAGTGTCTTACTGAATATTTAAGAATTACACTGCAACTTTTTCTTCAGATGTCTACACTTGCACGTGTTTTTGAGCGTCTGCATATGTGTGAGAGTGCGTACACTGCTTTTTTTTTTTTTTTTTTTCTTAGCTGTTGCTTAAACATCTGTGTGTTCTTGTGGCAAATCAGAACCAACTCGAGGCCCGAAATGCTGTGAACCAACAGAGTTTCTATGAAGTACACACACTACTGGGTATTTTTATTGTATTATCACAATGCTCTTAAAACCATCTTCATGCCCATCGCCTCTTCAGAACTGCAGCTTTGTAACAGACTGCAGATCTACTGTCAGTTAAGAACTTTAGGCTAGTTTAATAATGAAACTCTCAGATGTGATGCTGTGTATATATTGTTTATGAAGCAACCGTGGAAAAATACAAGCCCATGTTATGGGTTTCTTCTGCTGGGTCATTGACCCCAACAGCTGTCAGCAGCTACATGCGCACAAAAACAAAACATACCACAAAAAACCCCACACACATTCAAACACTTCAAAAGGTGTTTAGGCATCACCTTAGCCACCATGACAGATCTGCAGGCAGACAATGGTGTTGACTGTCATCAAGGTTTTTATCAATATCAGTATCGCAGTTTTGCTTTGACCAAGAAAGACACTTGGCACAAGTGGCTATTCTTGACTACTGCTTTGCCAGAAAGTTCCTCAATATTCTTTCAGCCTGTCACTATGCTTGTCAGCACAATGTTTCTGCTTTGTCAGTCAGAAATGTTCCATCAGTCTGGTCGTGTGACCACTTTTCTTCTGTTGCGTGTTTTAATTTGTCCTCCCAGCACTGCAGACTCTGACTCTGCAGTTCTCTCCCTGTTTTCATCACCGATGGAGCACGTTCTGTCAACAATTAATATCGGCCGCCTTTGTGCTAAAAGCCGTCCACCGAAGCTTGATAGCAGTCTTAAAAGAAAGTGGAGTGCAAGTAGAGATGCTAGCCAACACAGACTCTAGTACGTGGCCTCAAGTAAACCATGCAGGGACTTAGTCAAGCAGTCTTACTCATCCTTACTATGTGGGCAATTTCTGTGGGCACCTCCTTCTTTGTCCTTTGCTACACAAAGCCTCCTGACTGTTGTTCCTACAGTACAGAGCATTTATTTTTGAAATATTTCTTCTTGGCCAAACTGTTTCTTCTCTAAAGTATCTGCTTTTATTTGATTTGGGCTCCAGAAACCAAGCTTAAATTATAATTCAAAACTGAACTCATTTGACTGAGTGGAACTTGTCAACATTAGAGGTTTCTCATGTGTCAAACCAGCTGTTGTTGTTTCACAGGTGACAGAAATCTCTCTTCCCCCCCACCCCCCCCCCCCCCCCCCACCCCACCACCACCACCACCACTGGTGCAGGATTGCTTTTAGCTTTTTCATTGAGGACGAAGGTTATTATTGGGTGATATTGTAGCTTGAATTAGATTACAAGGTGAAATATGACACAGAGGGGAAGCTGTTAGCTACCACCCTGTTCCCCCACAGATGGCAGGCCAGCAGGCGCATCAGTTTACCTTAGTCTGTCAACGGCCCGTTGTTCAAAGCTTTGTGTGCGCATATAAAAGGGACCAGAGAGAGCTGTCAGAGGTCTCCACAGTGAGTCCTGTGGTTTCACTTGGTCCTCTGAATAGGTTAGCACTTTTCTTTGATTAGAAGTTTTCTTGCTGAATTCTTTTTGCTGTTGTTTCTTGTGATTGTTGATTTGAAGACTTTGCTGCTAATGCACTGTGCTCATGATTACGAAGTGGGTTTCATTCAAAACGGATAGCTGTAAAGTTTGTATATTTATCATGCATGACTAGTGGGCTGATGTGACTCCTCCACATCAACACCAATGTTTTTTTGTTTTGTTTTTTACTACAGCTGACAGCCCTGCAACATCAGTATGAGCTTAAGAGAAATATGTGGAAATAAACATCTTTGTAAAATTACCCCCCTCCCCCTCCCCATATTCTGCACTTTTCTGTACCCAAAGTAAGGCCAGTTGATCTCTCCTTAAACCTAGCAGTGAAAGTGTTATTAACAAAGGATTATTGTGTACTGTATCCTCTAAAGTATATGCTCATTTTTCCTTTCATTTTTTCTCGAAAAGTTAGTGTTTTGAAAGTGACAAATCAGCATGTGAGAATCATGTGTTTTCTTTAAAAGACATTCATTTTAATTAAGTGTTACTTACCTTGATGTATAAATCTTTTTTTAAAGTGTTATCCTTTCATTTGCAGAAAATGAAAACCCAAAATGTTTTGCCTGTCAATGTGGGGAAAAGCCAAATTTGTTTCCCACAGATTATTTAATTCTTGTTTTAAGGTCCCTTGCAACGCAGAATTTGAATTCCGTTTATTGAAAGAATGTTTCACTTTTCTTTTAATTCAATGACGTGCTTTACCTTGTTGTCCTTGATTTTTTCACTTTATTGTGATTTCTTTCTTTCATGACTGTAGAGATGAAATAGTTTCTTCCCTGTAGTGAAACTGCTATGAATGTGAATAACTATTGGAGAAATAAATGCAATTACAATGCAAGTTCAGCAAAATGTGTTTTGTTTTTTTTTTTGTTTTTTCTTTGTTGTTGTTGTTTTGTTTTTGTTTCCTAGGATCACTGCATTGAAAATGTCAGCAGATGTTTATAACTCTTTGGTTTTTTTGTGTTTCTACTGAAGCTGATGGTCCTCAGCAGTAAAGTGCCATTACAGACAGAATGAACTGGAGGACAACAGAGAGCTCTGTTCTAGTAGCTGCTGTGCAGTATTGTCTGGCCGAGGGAAATGTGCTTTCAACAGCAGTTAACCCTGTGAAAACTCAGAGTTCTACCGACAAGGCTCTCTGTTTCTCTTCCATTTCAGCTTCCTGTTACCTTACCTTGTCTGTATTTTCTTCCTCAACATGCACACAGACATCTTAAGAATTTTGTCTTGCTGAATCCGTGCCAGTTCTTTTCAAATGTGTCCCATTCATTTGCAGCCAAAGTCTTGCCATCAAAGAAGTCCAGTCTTCTAAGAAATAAAGTATCTCTTTTATGGCCCTTATAAAAACAGACCTCGTGAGACAAGAAATATACATGAAACTGATGAAATAATGTCACTCCTGAAGAGTGAAGAAAGTCCTTTTTAAAAAAAAAAAACTTAATCACATTAATGAAAATGTGATGCAATAAAACATCAAAGAAATCTATTAGAAATGCACAAGAATCAAGTTCCGTTTGAGCGCAGCAGCCTTTAGTTTCTTTGAAATGCCGAGACTAACCATTCAAAGTTTCACTCCACGGTATTTCAACTTTATTGTGGCTTAGCTGAATAGGGGAGAAACGGAAGGTACCTGTGACGTCAGTTTAGTGCCTTTTGGTGCTTAATTGATTTGAACCTGGCAGTCTGACTGCCAGTCCTCTGGTGGGTCTATACAAATGGAGTTGTGGGCGCCAGCAATAGTGACGCAAGGACAGAGAGGGGTTGTAACCCCTCTCTGTCAGGCTGACAGCTCCTTACCAGACCACACTCAGTCTCAAGCAGCAGCAGTCCACTCTGAGGTAATGTCTTTTAAAGAGACTGTCGGATATGCAGATTAAAAGTAATCTGGTATTTTTTAAAGCACTGGATTTAAAAGGAATGGATAACACTGTGGCTAAGTGGACGTTATGGTTGAAAGTAGAATCTGTTGGATTCATACACATCCTTTATACAGGCATTGCATTGTAAGGCAATACAGTAAGTTAGCATGCAAGCAGTGGCCAAGCAGCTGGCATGCAAAGTTGATCACCTGACCTCAAATCGGCTGCAGATTGGTGTCACTGGCCAAAAGACACAAAAAACTAAGCAAAAAAACCCAAAGCCAAACAAACCCCAAAACAAAAGACAACCAAAAACGAAGAAGTGAAAACGGATCCGTGCAGACTGTCCTAAAAATGTAGTTGTACCTGAGGCCCTGTAGCACTTTGAGGTACACAAGTTCTTGTTTTTGTTTGAAATGCATCTTGAGGCAACTTTGATTTTTGTTTTGTTTTTTTAAAGCACAGTCCAATACGCCAAGCAATGCTGGGTGTGCAAGAAAAGAAAGATATCTGACAACGGCTCCAGCCTGCCTTCAAGCACAGGTCATTGTAATTACATGATACAGATCCGCAAAGTAAGCTATGGGGATAAGTGAGCTTTAAATTGTGGCCTTTTGCATAATTGGCAGAAAACTATTCTCACACTATTGTCTGTTGTGGATGTGGTGCAACATGTACCGTGAGTTAACTTAGTTTCGTTTGAATCTTAAGGTCACACAAAAACTAGAGCAACAAACTGGAGGGTTTTTTTTAAATAGGTGGCCTGATGCGGAGTCCCGTGAAACAAGCTATTCTGGAAGAACTGGACACCTATAAGGAGGAAGAAAAAAACATTTTTTTTCTATTCTTTTCTTTCTTTCTTATTTTTAAGACAGAAAAGCATTTGTGAGCTAAAGATAAAAGACAATCTCTCTGGCTGAATGAGCTGACTAATGACGAGCAACCCCCAAACATACCAAACATTTAGCCACTCCTGAAGGAAGAGTGAGAGTCTGACCTCTAGTGTTTGCTAAAAGTATTACCAGAATTGAAAAAAATGAAAACAGAAAACTACAACATGCCTAACAGTTATAATCAGTGATATACAGAACTTAGTCAAACCAAAATGAGTGAAAATGCCAACAGCAATGTAAGAACAAGTGAAGTGGCCAATTATAGAAGACTCCTTCCAAAATAAGCATCTCTTTGTTTTTCTGATTAGTCAGGAAGCTCTCCAGCAGACCCTTGTCATCTTTATCTGAAAGTCCTAACATATAGATATATATTTAGTAAGGTAATATCATTATAAATTATTAATTATTTCACTCTCCACCCTCTCTCATTGTAGAACCTACCATACACTACTAGGTTACAGGTACACTTGACCATCCCCAGAGGGTTTTCCAGCACCAGAGTGTATTCTACATTGTCTTGAGCTCCACAAGTGGGGATGACTAGAGTGCACACTCCATTAACTGTGCGGTGCCAAAAGTGAGTGGAATCAGAGATCATGGATTCCCCTTGATACCAGCAAGCCTACAAAGGGGAGAATTTTTTTACTTGTGGGCAACAGAAGTAAACATCTGTGTGTACAAAGATTGTACGCACAGATGTTTTAAATTTTGCTTCACATATATTATGGTTGCTGACATCAGTAGCCATGTCTTTCATACCAGTGGAGTTGGCAGCCCCTGTTAGGCACAGCTCATGTTGCAGTCATGTCCTTTGAGAACGGCTTAGTCCTTCAGCGGCAGCAGGAAAGTAAGTTTAACATGACTTTGAGGTAATGCATATTCCTTCCCCTGAAGGCTGTTGATGCTCTCTTGGAAACACACAGCAGACATAAATAAATCTGAGTAAAGAGCGTGACTGAGACTGAGAAATAAACTACTGTTACCTTTCTCCTTGGCGATGATGAAAGGTTGCTTTGAATCTAAGGGATCCCTGTCACCGACTGAATTCTGTGCAGTGACCCTAAAAATAGTACTTCCTTCCTGGAAGCAGTCCAGTAACAGTGTACTTGCTAATGAAAACACACTCGGTCACAGTAAACCAGGAAGCTGTACATAATGTGTTGCCTGATCCTCATCAGCCAGGTCACGGGTGTGATCCCATTGCAGAGCCACTGTGTCCAGGATCTCCTCCACCAACTGGAGGTTGTTTGGCGGTTGGGGAACATCTGAGTACAGCAGCAGGAGAACAAGAGGAAGAAATTACTGTAAATTTCTCTTGACAGATCTGGAAGTTTGTATAAAGCTATCAAAACAGCAAAAATGGATCTGAAGTGACTTCTTGTTACAGAATACAATCATTAAAGAAGGACAAAGTGGGGAGTAAATAATGAAGCATTCGTCACTTACCTATAACCTTGACATGGACTTTATAGTGAGCCTCTCCATAGTTATTCTTCAGGAGAACAGATGCCAGAGTCAAGTTGCTGAGTGGAAGAAGTGAATGACTGGGAGTGATTCTTGGTGTTTGTGATGACCTGTCTTCCTGTGGTGAGAATGCCATCTTGGATATAAATGTGTCTGACTGGATGTTTGTGGTTTGTGTTTCGAGGTACAGTTATTACATCCTCCTGAAGAGAAAGACAACTGTTAAATATTAGCCACTTTATTTCACTGATGAAGTCTTACAGTGAAGCTGAAGTCAAGGCAAATTGCCTTTCCAGCCTGGAAAACCACACGATTATGGCCAATACACCTTTTGCTAGCTCAGTGGGCTCCCCCACCCCTTTTTCATTGACAGCTCAGACACGGACGTGGTACCTCATCTGCTCCTGAAGTCCCACCACTGTGAAGGCAGTACAGGAGACAGGGATCTTAGTGGCTTTCCTCCACGTCTTAGCATCTCCTTGATAGGCTCATCTCCTTGGCATGGAGGAGTCCACTTTAGAGAAACGGAGGAGTTTGTGGAATCAGATACATTCAGGTTCCTCACTAGGCCGGGAGCTGCTTCAGGGGAAAATTAAATTTGTATACTGTTGAATAAATCAAATATTTAGGTACAGAAATAAAAGGAACATAAACTCCACATATATAAAGTGAATTGCTCAGGTTTTTTTAATGGCCAACAGGGGCATAAAAAAAGCAAAACCATACATTAGAAATGGCAAAACTTTACACTTAATTTTTGATCTGAGTAAACATTTTCCAAATTACTGGATAAGTTGCTAATTTCAAGTTTTTTTTAATACAGCACGGTATCCATTTAGAGTAAAATAGGTGATAAAGCAAATGACTAAGTGGTTAAGACACAAATTCAAAACTCAAAGCTTCAATATGGGAGCCTACATACCGATGGGCTCCATCCTGCTGATTCAGGAAAGAAAATAAACAACACACTGTGAGGGGAAGACGTACGTGCTGGATTTTTAGCCGGCATGGGATTAGAAACGTTGCTGGGAGTGCCTGCAACAGCCCTGTTTACACTAGTCACTCATACCCCATATCTTCCACCAATCCGCACACCATGAAGTTGGTTTCTAGAAACAGTAATAAAGGCTTGAATGTGATAGATGTGAATGTAGCATCAGTAAGGAAGCTAGGTTAGGAGTCAGGAGTTATTAGATAAAATGCTAAAATGGGCACTTCGGCTTGTAACGGTACCACTGATTTCAATAAAAAATTTGCAGTGACGCATGAGATTGCTTGGCTTGGCACGCTGCTCCAAGCCTGACCAGTGAGTAGCTCCTTATGGATTTGCAGCCTTTATTTCTCCTCAGTTCACAGATGTAGCCGTGAACTGAAGCTCCTCCATCACTGGCTGGAGGACTCCAACTCACTGTCATGGTGTTCTTAGTTAAATTAGACACATGAGGCTGTGATGCTGTACCTGGAGGCTCTGGATAAGTGGATTTTAAACAGATGTCAATAGACATCTCAAATCCAGGATATGAAACTTTTAGCATGGCAATGAAGTGGAACTGCAGTGAACTGTAAACCATAAAGCATTTCTCTTTACCTTTCACCTCTAGTTGGACCTATTTGGGCTGATTTTGATCATGATTAGTGCTCACCTATGGGCTCTCCACCATGGCCTCCTCTGTCTCCAGAGGGTCACTCATTCCCTCTTCATTGATGGCTCTGATGCAATGCTAGTATGCATGGCCCTCCTCCACTTTATCATCAGTGAAGGCATTAATGCTACTATCCACTTCTCCAACCCTGTTCCAGGACCTCTTGCCTACCATACAGCGATCGATCACAAAACTGGTGACCTGCTTACCCCCGTTGTCACTTCGAGCCTTCCATTTCATCTTGATACACTTCTCTTACGGCTCAAGAAACTCAACTTTCCCTTGAGGAGGCTTTGGGCGGTCTAAAGAAAGCGATGTGTTAGTTAAATACAAACCTCCATTTCAAAAAGTGCTTTAAATTAATATGATTGTGTGATTTCATCCACCAATCACAATGAGTTGCACGTCAGTAACAGCAGCACCACAGTCGCTCTTGAGACAACGCATAAATGCGCCACTAATCTTCTCTCACGCATCAAGTAAACATCCAAAGTAAATAAAAAAACAACTGTATCTGCATATGATACAGCATGACACCCTTTATTTTAATCCACCTGCTAAGCACCAATGAGGTGCTATTATCTGTCTTCTCCACCTTGGTCCTCTCATCCTCCATAACCTTCACACCATCCTTATACCAGGTAAGCTTAGGATCTGATTTGCCTTTGTAATACCAGATGCTGTAAGTTTAGATACATTTCACTGAGTATTGTACTTGTATAACTATGCATGTGACAAATAAAGAATCTTGTTTCCTGTTTTATTGTGAAAGTCCCTGTGCAGTGTGCCTAGTTTTGCTTCCCCTTGTCTCATTAGGTCTGATTTGTCCCAGCTGTTCCCCATAGAAATAAACCACAATGGAGTTTGAAAAAAAAACATGGGCGTGTGTGTTTGGAGGATGTGTTTGTGCGTGGGGGTTTCGGGGGGGAGCGAGGATTTTTCTTGTAAAACAAAGGGGGACCTAGCAAAACAGTTTGGGAACCACTGCACTAACCTGCAATACTGGGCACAGCCTCACTTTCAGCCCCTTTAGCTCTGAATGTGTACTTGCTCTCATGGGACTCATTCACACCAGAGAAAATTAGTTTGTGCACAGCTCCCTGTTTTACCACCTGAACTCCATTCAGCTTCGAAAACTGTTGAATTTAACACAAAAGGATGGATGAAAAAGGCAAAAAAAAATTGCCAAATTTACATTTCAGGATTAACAGCTAACAAGTCTTTTATCCAGTTCTGCGTTATCTCTTACCTCCACCCCATCCTTCAGCCATACTCCATCCACCTTCTCATCAGCAAGAACAACACTCGGCTCTGCAGGGGACCCTGTCGAACACTGAACATCTGACATACCACTCTTCAGTGAGGCAAAACACTCTGGCAACACACAGAGAAAAAGAACTTAGAGAGAATTAACATTCATAGAATTAATTATTAATCAGTTATGCTGTGTTGTTAGATTTTTACAGTTTTTTCCATTGCCTTGGCTTTGGCTGATTCAAAAACGTTAGCTGAAATCTGCAAAAGAAACATCCATTTTACTCTCTAAAATATGCTAGTAGTATTTTACATCCAAAATGATCCATCTTATTGTCAGAAGCTGAAAGGTGGAAGTCACGAGCATGACTATTGTAAAACATACTTACAGAATTTGAGAGCAGTAAGCAATTTGTGAACATGGTGGAGTCTGCTCAGATAAAAATTCTGCAGGGGTAACAGCCTGAAAGAGGAGGAAGGATGTGTGGGAGTGCAACAAGGGAGAGACAAAAGAATATGGGAAGTTACACAAGAGTGAAGAAGATAGATCGCCATACTCGCAAGTCTTTCTACTGCAGTGTTGCAAGGGAGAGCACCGGGTGCTTGCCTGATAGGAATCTGTGGCTAACAGTTCAACAGTTGGAGCACTTACTCTCACCACTACTCTGTGGCTGTGCAGTACTATAATAATACACACAATAGGCCTGTGTTTTGTTTCCACAAAGCATCTTTTTTGGCACTGACACTCTGTTTTGTTCTGAACAGCACTGTGCTATTTTTCTATTTCTCTGTTGCTGTAACTGCAGTTTACTGCATTGTTTGATCAGTGGAGGAACACATGCACTTTCACCTTATAGTCCAAGAAAATTTAAGGGTTCTTTTTCTCTATAGAGCAGAATTCTTACCAGCCACAGTGACTTTAGCAGACTTGACATATTCGTGTGCATCGTTGTCCTGAGTGCAGACAACAGAGTACTCTCCCTCATCAGCCAGCTGACACTCTTCTATAATAACCTCAGCCCTTTTCCCCTCACGCATGAAGATGTAGCGCCCGCTTGCTGTGATATCACACCCATCCTTCAGCCAGTGAATGTGCACGTCCTTGGAGCTCATCTCACACTCCAGGCGGGCTGTGCTTCTCTCATGCACACAGACATTCTGGTAAACTTGATGGGAATGCCTATATAGAATTAAAACAGAGGAAGAATGAAAATAAGAGAGGCACTTTAGCGCTAATGTGGACTTTATTAGCATACTACACTTACAAAGTTTTAGTAATTTTAGAAGTAGAAGCACAGACACTGATGATTACAAGGTGAAAGTATGAACAGAATTTAAATGCTCTTGCACTTATTAGGCTTGTTCTTTATATTCAGTCCCAGAAAAAAAAAGATAGAGCGTACTCATATTCATGAATAACTATAATTAACACAACCTCAATTGCTATGCTTCTCTTGGTCCAAACCCAGAGGACAGCCACGTGTCCTTGTAAAGATATTTACATGCCCCAACTTGCACCTTGGGCAAGTAAATGTCTTGTTAGGCAGAGCTGTAATAAATGAGCTTGTTGTGAGCAGGGATTTGGTTGGATTACTTTCAACTGAGCACTAGGAGGGAGGATTTATTGCACTCCCCATACATCTTCATTTGAAAAACAGGGAAGATGATGTTGTTTTGCATAGCTACGAAGGAGCGAAGCTTCTAATCTCAGGGGAGGAAAACAAGGCAGTGGCAGCTCATATCTCAACTGTGAAGGTTTGTTTCCCTAGAAATATTAGCTCCAACAAGACAGCTCTGTTGGGAAAAACAAAACAACAAAAACAAGACAAACTAGTTTTTTTTCTTCGTGTTGGCAAATAAAAAGCAGCAAGGTGGCAGTGAGGTCTCCAGTGCTGATTGTTTAGTTTCCAGTGTCAGTGGCTTTCATATCCTTAATCTTTAAGGTGTAGGTGAGGTCATCCTCATACAGAGAGACATCAGACTTTTCATCTCTTTCCCTCCCCTTTTCCTTTACCTGCAAAAACAAAAAACACTTCTGGGAAAACTATTTCCACATTATGTTCCAGTGTTTTATATTTCCTCAAACAATGGCAGTATGCTGTATCTGTGGGTTCCTTTTTTTTGGAGTAACTGAGATAGTCAAAGGAGCTTGCAAAGAAAAGCGTCTGGACTTCTTTAAGTTGCTTGAAGACGTTTCACCTCTCATCCGAGAAGCTTCTTCAGTTCTAAGGTCAAATGGTGGAGAGTCCCAGATATAAACCTAGTGGGAGTTTCCCCCCACAGAGGGACAAAAGGACCCCCTGATGATCCTCTAATTCCCTGAGCCAAGGTGGGAAACTGGGCGTGGGTCCCAATCAGCCAGAGTTTCGGGTGAGTTCATTGTGAAACCTGGCCCCACCTTATCATGCGAATTCCTGAGGTCAGATGGCCCAGGATGTGAGTGGGCGTTAAGGCGTCTGGGAAGGGATCTCAAAACTGGATTATAGATTATAGATGGCAGAGAGTTGGTGTCGTCAAAGATGGTCGCTCACAGTGGACATAGATGCTTCTTTCACTCCTCTTTCAAACCATCTGTCCTCTCTGTCCAAAATGTGAACATTGGCATCCTCGAAAGAGTGTCCTTTATCCTTAAGATGCAGATGGACTGCTGAGTCTTGTCCTGTGGAGGTGGCTCTTCTGTGTTGTGCCATGCGCTTGTGAAGTGGCTGTTTGGTCTCTCCAATGTAGAGGTCTGAGCATTCCTCGCTGCACTGTACAGCATACACCACATTGTTAAGTTTGTGTTTTGGCGTTTTGTCTTTCGGGTGAACCAGTTTCTGTCTGAGCGTGTTGCTGGGTCTGAAATACACTGGGATGTCATGCTTGGAGAAAACTCTCCTGAGTGTCTCTGATACACCGGCTACATAGGGGATGACAATGTTGTTGCGTCTGTCCTTCTTATCCTCCCTCGCTGGTGTCTGGTCTTCTTTTCTGTGCCTCTTTGCTGACTTTAAGAACGCCCATTTAGGATAGCCGCACGTTTTGAGTGCTTCCTTTACATGTGTGTGTTCCTTCTTTTTCCCTTCAGGCTTAGAGGGAACATGTTCTGCCCGGTGGTGTAGGGTCCTGATTACTCCAAGTTTGTGTTCCAGAGGGTGATGGGAGTCAAAGAGGAGGTACTGGTCCGTGTGTGTGGGCTTCCGGTAAACTTCGATGTTGAGTTTGCCGTTCTCTTCAATGTGCACAGCACAGTCCAGGAAAGGCAGACAGTTGTCCTTTGTGTCTTCCCTGGTGAACTTGATGTTCTTATCCACAGCGTTGATGTGCGCAGTGAAGGATTCCACTTCTTGTGTCTTGATTTTGACCCAGGTGTCGTCCACATATCTGTACCAGTGGCTGGGTACTCTTCCTTTGAAAGAGCCAAGAGCCTTCCTTTCCACTTCCTCCATGTAAAGGTTGGCTACAATAGGTGACACGGGGGAGCCCATGGCACAGCCATGTTTTTGTCTGTAAAAGCCTTCGTTGTATTTGAAATATGTAGTGGTGAGGCAGAGGTCTAACAGTGTGCAGATCTGATCGGGTGTGAAGTTGGTCCTGTCCTCCAAGGAGCTGTCTTCTTGTAGTCGTTTTCTTCTCGGATGAGAGGTGAAACGTCTTCAAGCAACTTAAAGAAGTCCAGACGCTTTTCTTTGCAAGCTCCTTTGACTACGATGACCTGGATGACTGAGAACCTTCACAGACAGAGTAACTGAGATGTTAAGAAATTCAGGAAACTATCTTTAAAAAGCATTTTCAGTCTCATCCTATATGCGATATCATATGATAGTGTAAAAGTGTAATTAAATTCTATGATTCTCTTCCTGAACTACACACTAACTACACTAACCTTCCAGATTAGGGGTCGATCTGTTTTCTTGGAAAGATGGACCTCAAACACAGCAGTCTGTCGCTCATTTACTCTTTTTTGGCTTTAAGTCAGACACGACTTTAAGCAGTTCATTTGAATGAGATAAAGCAGAAGACAAGAAGGGTTTTTATTGATCAGTCAAGTAAACATATCCAAGGATTCCAAGCCAACTAGCTATGGATCTGGGGGGGAGGGGGTTGACATGAGGGTTTTTGAGTAATATGAACTAAGTGAGAAAGTCTGATCTCTGGGTCAAATAAATACTGACACTGAATGGAGGGGATAAAATATGACATGGTGTTAAGTAATGACAAATGTAAAGAAAGCATGTAAAAAGGAGTATGTAAATGGGGACAGTAAATACAATAAAATCTGTATTATGAGCAGTGAGAAGGAGTCCCGAGTTCCACTCTGCACATGCCGAAAGTCTCTTGTCTCCAACCTGCAGAGTGTAGGTGCCCATGTCACTCAGGTGCACGCAATAGAAATGCATAGCATGTGCTTAGTTCCCATCAGTTTCACTTCATATTTCCCATGAGAGTACTGGACCCACTGCAGCTCTGCGCCCTGAATTGCAAGCACAACGCTGAGATGAGGGGAGAAATCGCAAGTGGTTTATGTCATGGTAACATTCATAAATAAGAAGACTTTGACACTGAACCAGAAAACTGATGTGCTTTACCAAAAACCACTGATCCTGATGTTTGGATCCTTCAGTTCCAAGACAGTGTTGAACACGATGTCAACTTTGGCAGTGATGGGCTTCAAGACACGCACCATCTTGTAAAACATATCAAATGTAGAAATACTTAAATAATGACATTTTGAATTATTTCCCATCTTCACATCAGCTGACTTTTGCTTTACTAACTTAACTTTGTCGCCAAGTTGTGTAAACTTTTCTCAGTTCTCCCTTGCTCTATTTTAAGCTGTTTTTTTTTTTAAAATATCATATCCCAAACCTGTTCATCTTTATTTGATCCTGTGTCATGTGTGCAAGCTCTCTGCATCACAGGTCTACCTCCACCTCCACTTTCTTCTTCATCTCCTTGAACTTCTTGAGAATGCCTCTGATGTTGCTGAAGCCATACTTGGCACAGATCCCCCCCAGTCCTTCTTGTCAGCTCCAGCCAGGATCTTTAACATCTCCTCCTCTGTAGGTGGCTTCTTCTTCTCTTCTCCATACCTCTGCAAAAGAAGAAATATGTTACACAGGAAGCAGTTATACAGGTATATACTATGCTTGTTTGCATGCATGACATAGAATAGGAATATGTGCGATAGTAGCTGAAAAGAATCTTCCTCAGTCCCACCAGAAACTCTTTAGATCTTGTCCTGTGGGTATTTCTGGATACATGCAAAAACATATATCTGGCAATTGATCAGAGAGTGCTCCATCACACCTTGACAGGTTCTAGGAGTGTCACAGCTAGTATTAGACAACATGCGTGTGCTCCTGCTGCTCCTCCAGCATCTTTTTGAAGTCCATTGGTGGTTCTGGAAACAAAGAGAAAGCAACTTTCACCTGTGGCACTAGGAGAAAACTGGAGGCAAACTGTGCTGATGGCTTCCAAACAACCCATGCTGTACGATATGGCTGGCTTACTTTCTGTAACACTGAGTGATATGGAGAAGGCAGCATCTCTGTGCTTGTTGGAGGCAGTGCACTTGTAGACATCGGCATCCTCCAAGGTCAGATTTTTGATCTAATTTGGAGAGAAGGTATTAGACATTAGGTAAATGACTAATGAAGGAAAAAGCAACGTGTCTAGTTACAGTGAGACGTTTCAAACTGTCACACTGTCATTCAGGTCATTTTTATCCCACTGCAGTACTCATTTTAAGCAGTAGAAGGCAGTGGCATGATAGGAATAACTCCTCAACACACAGTATTGGAACTTAACAGTCATCCCTTACCAGAGAAACAGATGGCAAGGGGAGATGCATATGTCAGCACCCACAAGTTAATTGCTTTATAATAGCTATTTAAGCTTCAGTTAAGCTCCCCGGCTGGTACAGAGAAAGCACTAAATCCACTGTGGAGTGGTTATAGATAAAAGGTTCAGTGAGAGTTTTTTCCCCCGTCCTATCTACTTTTCCTCATGATGCATGGTGTGTCATCTCACTTGACAGCACCAAAACGGGGAGCTGTTCAGCTAAATGATAGGCTGTACAGAGATACCATGCCCAGAAAGAGTATTTCACCTTTTAAAGCAACACATTTTTACTAGATACCCTAAACCCTGAATTCACACTTCCAGATAATGATGCTGAAATTACAGTCTTAACTTAAAAAAAATAATGGCATGATTTATTTGTCAATAGAGTAACATTCAGTGAAAAACTTGAGAAAACAGAGTACACAAGTACATGCAAAGCTACAGTAAATACTACTTACATGTATAGTGTTAGATGACTAAAATTAAACAGGGATGCTCATCAGATATAACACAAGCTTAACATTAGTCAGCAGCAACACAATGACAGTGAACAAAATCCCTTAATGTTTTAAAATATCACATAAAAAGGGGGAAATTTAATCTTCTTCTTCTTCTACTTTCAGCTGCTCACTTTAGGAGTTGTCACAGCCCATCATCTGCCTCCATCTTATCCTATCTCTAGGGCATTCTCCTCTGTCACACCAACAGTCTGCATGTCCCTCTTCACTACATCCACGAATCTTCTCTGCGATCTTCCTCTTTTCCTCCTGCCTGGTAACATCCTGGTCAAATATATCACAATCCCTCCTCCGCTCATGTCCAAACCATCTCAGACACACTTCTCTAACTTTGTCTCCAAACCATTCAGCCTGAGCTGAACCTCTGATGTATTCATTTCTTATCTTGTCCATCCTAGTCACTCTTAATGAAAATCTTAACATCTTTACCTCTGCGACCTCCAGATCTGCCTCCGGTCCTTTTTTCATACATCATGGCAGGTCTAACTAGTATTTTGTAGATCAAATTTCAATTAGGCAAGGGTAACTCATGTAGTTTTACAGTGTCAAACCTTCAGTATATGCTGTTTGTCGATGTTGTCATGGGAAGATTTTGTTGCCACAGACAGTGGGAACCCACTAGCTCGCTCCCAGCTCACACTGGGCTGTGGATTCCCAGTCACATTTGCCTTGAATGCAGCATTGTCACCTATGAATGACAAAAAGACAGATCAGGTTAAGATTTATATTTTGCTATAACAGTTGCCATAACATTAAATGATTTAGGATCATCATTTTCTGCTTTCCTTTTGAGACAAGTAGCTGTAGGGTCATTCCATGAATGATAATAGCCTGGCTACTCTGCAGTATTCTGCATATTGTGATGGGCGAACTTCTGCAGCTCTCTTAATCTATAATTTACAGGTAGAGGTAGAGTGAATCAGATTAAAACGCGTAGATTTTATGCTAAAAAGGCACTGGTATTCAGCATAAGCAGCAAATGCTTTTTCAATAGAGGTGATGAGAACTATAAAGTCTTTATCACAGTATTTCTGTCCTTGGTGAGGTCTTTGTTAGGACTTTTATCAGATGCAGCCCACAGTACCTTCGCTCAGTAAGAAAAAATGTTTACCTAAAGTTTTCACATCACATGAAACTTTTGTTTCCCAGTAGAGTTTTGTTTGTGTCATCCAGTGTTTCCAGGCAAATCATGGGCAAGTGTCTAAATTTGGCTGGTGCACGCTTTTCTTATAGTCTCAAGGGCACTTGCTTGCAATATAATGTGAGGAGAGATTCTGCAAGATGCAAAGGGCATTTTGTAAAATTTCAAGCTGTTGTGGAATGAAAAGAATGGTTCACCTCACCCTCTTGGGCAGTGATGGGCCGTAGCTTCACTTCAAAATCTGGGACAGACTCTCCCTCTGGGATTTGGGGGGATTTTTGTACCTGGTTGAAGGACTCCACCACAGCAGAGGTCTTACATTGAACTCCAGAGTGCTCTAAAGGTGAGTCAAGTACATCCACAGTAAGACTATCAGAATATTGTACAAACAGGCAACCTAAGTGCACAATTGTTTCTTTTTCCTTTTTTTTGAAAGGAGAAGAGAAAAAAGAACGGAGGCCTGACTAAGTGCTGAGAAGTCTGCAGTAGGTAATAAACTTTATTTTTGCGCTCTACATTAGGGGATTTGACATGGTTGTTGAAGCTAATCATTGATGTTAGTTAATTATGCTGCTTTTGCTTATAGCAAAGACAGCTCTTTTAGATAGTCCTTCCTTGCCTGTCTCATAATACCAAAGATTTAGCGCTAAGAATGCCAGAATGAAGGAGGATCTCCTTGCATGCAAGATCCCTACCCTCTGCGCTCCTTGCCAAGCCCTGAGCCACCTTAGGATACTTGGTGGAGCTCATGGAGGAGGTGAAGGTGGACGAGCTGCAGGAAGAGGTCATCTGCCTCTCTCACATGTGCTGTTCTGTGTGCTCTGCTTTGACCCCGGAGGTCTGGAGGAGCTCTGATAGTATGATGATAGTGATGTAAAGGTGAGGTGAACTGCACCTGGCTTTAAGTAGACACCAATAGAGATGTGAAAGTATAGTTTTGCAAATGGCAGATATTGGGCTCCCACTTCCGTGGGGTTAGGTGCAACATCATTTAACTCTAGTGGATAAGAGGGGACAAAGGCACATCCTTTCCAACTGATACAGTGATACAGCTAATATCCTATATTGTGACTTAATAGGACAAGCGGAAGAACCGCTAGCCCTGTGCTCATGCTTATATACCTGAATGTGTTTAGGTCTATATAAAAGTGTGCCGGTTGCATTTAGCACACTCTTCCTGTGGTGATTGGGTGTGTGTTCCCAAAAGCATGCAAGATTGTAACTCACTTCCCTTCCTCTGCTCATTCCCTGTCCTTTTCTTGCTTTGTCATCCCCCTTTCAGCAGCGACTACAATAGGCCTTTGCCTTTTCCAGTCTCACACCAAGATCCAATTAAAAGGTAATCCACACACCTGCTGTGTGAGATAAAGCATTGTGTTTGTATCACTGATGAACTGTGCTCCTTCTTTCTTACTTTGAATTTGGATTTCTCCCTCATGCCCAGCCCTAATTTCTTTTCACATGTGTAGCTGTGTATCTACTTCTTTGTGTGGACATAATGAATACACACTATGAGAAGCTGAAGGAACAATACTGGATATATAAAACCTCCGTGAAAGTATGAGCAAATGTCAAGCTCCGTATACTGTTACCTACTAGATAGGATTTTTTTTTTAACAAAAGAAAAGAACCGAACATGCATTTCACTACACGTGAGCATGTTTACATGTGAGCTAGTGTACAAATCCAACCTTTTTTCCTCACCCTGGGGTTTTGCATGTAAATTTGACTTTAAAAGCCAATGAAATGAGCAATTAACCTCAACATGAGTGATAAAAAATGTAAATCCAAGAAGTTTATGTAAGTTTTGCCTCCTGCAGCAAATAACTACACATTGAGAGCTAATTAGCGCTGTAAGCTTTGATACCTGCCATAGAGAGTCGTTTTTAAGCAGCCCCAGCAAACTCTTTGATGGTATAACTCTACAGTCTAACCGAGTAGCAAGTGACTGCAAGCTACAAAGTGCTGAACAGGTTGCTGTCTCACTGCAAGTGGAACACAAGAACGTCTTTTCTCCCTGCTTACTTCTCTGCCTCTTTGTTCAGTGTCCTTGATCTCTCTCTCTCTCTCTCAGCAGCCAGCATAGCAAATTGCAAAAGGATTTTTATTCCCCCCTTGGCTCGATTATTTCAGAAAAAAACAAGACACACAGCCAACCAAACTTACTTGTTAAAAAGCTTTTAGTTTTTCATAGATTTAGTCTGTGCCCAAGGTTTCTGGTTATACTGCTTCCAGCCCAAATGTCTCCTCTTATGATGTTCTTAATCCACACAATGCTCCACGCTCTGTGGGATCCTGCCAGTTTGGTCTCCACATTTTTCTCGAGTCTTTTTTGGTGAATGAGCCATGATAGGGCACTCAGCTTGAACCCCTGCTGTGTCCTGTCTCTGGACAAATAAGGCTGTGATCTGTTCTGGGTTATGATTGCTGAGGCTACACTCAGCAGGGCCATAATGCTAATATTTCCCACAGGTCACTTTGTTTGATGGTACTCTGTGGGCTATTGCAGGCATTAATGTTCTCCAAAGAGCTTGTGCTGACAGAGAGTTTCTAGCAGCCTCCATTTCTGATGAACATTTTCCTTTCTGCTTGGGTGTCAGAGGTCTCAGTATATCATTACAAGTGGAAAATGTATGTACATCTAGCAATGATACATCCATTAACCAATACATTATCATCCTCTGCTCTCAGACCTTGCGTGTCCTTGTGTGCTCTTCAGGATGTTAAAAAGCTTGGTTATACCATGTGCCGAGAGCTGCAGTGTGTCTATCACTCCAACACAGGATAAATGGCTAAACTATAGACTGTAATAATATAATACAATATAAAATAATATAATGAAGAGAAACGGTACAGCACCCCCATCCCCCCTTCTTTTTTCCAACTGGGGCAATGCCTGTGGCATTTAACAGAGGAAAAAGAAGAAGTCTGTATGAATTCCACTGAGGTCACACCCTTGATGTTTTTCTGCAAATTTGCAAAAAGAAAGAAAATCACACTTTACAGTTTTCAAGAAGATAACGTATGGGTAAAAAAATTTATTTGTCGATTCCAGTATGGCAGATAAGGAAAACTACTGATAGAAATAATAATATCTGAACACATCATTACATTAATAAAAACTTTAAAATGTCATATGCATGTTTTTTCTTTTTTCCCTTTATTTTTACTTTTTCCTCTTCATTGTATGTCCTGTTCTTCTCTGTCTAGTTCCTAAAAAACAGATACTGAGCAAAGGCCCATTTACAGCTCATTGATTTTACCAGGTACCACTTTTGTCTTCAGAACGAAATCATTCTTTGCAGCATAGATTCAAAAAGTTGCTAAAATTTTAGTCTATAATGAGATGCTAACACCTCACAGTTGATGCAGATTTTTCTGTTTCACATCAATGATGCAAACTGTCCCTTTCAACCAAATCCCAAACATGCTCTATTGAACTGAGATGTGGTTGCTGTGGAGGCCATCTGAGTAAAGCGAACTTACTGTCATGCTCAGAGAAGCAGTTTGAGTTTGATTTGATTTATGTGGAATGGTGCGTTCAGAGACAGAGACCAGTCAGTCACTTGAAAGTTTCTCTTTTTGGAGGAGTTAAAGTTCAGCAGGTCATCTTGATCATGTCTACATCGCTAAATGCATTTAGTTGCTACCATATAATTAGCTATTGTGGATACACTGTGTTTTTGGGACATTTTTTACATTTTCATGCTAATTCTGCTATTGCTATAAAGGATCTGAAAAAAAAATCACTGCTGATGATTACTTAATTAAAAAGTAGTTTAGAAAGTAGCACATGAAAAAGTGAGGGGATTGCACAATGAGATGAGAGTAACTCAAAAGAGAAAAAAAAAAGCAAATGTGAAAATATTGCTACAAAAGTTAAAGAAAGTTGGAAGAAAATTAGAAGTCCAGAAAGCAGTGGGAGTCTGGAGAGTCTAACAGAGACGAGAATATTTAAATATCCAAACCAGTCCAAAAGGCAGCAGGTGGGCACAGATAGCGTTGGTGCAGTGTGAGTTCAGGGTAAAAAAGAATTCGTCTGTTGTGAAAACAGAAGCGCTTTAAAGGAGCACTGGTGGGAAGGCATTGGTGAAAAAACAGAGCCGATTTCAGCTAAATGATCCAGTCTTGATGAAGATGAGATGATGAGATGATTCTGATGACTGAAAGATGATGACTAAGTTAACTGAGAAAATGTTCTTTAGTTGCAGTCCTGCTCATATTGGCTGAAAGTTGAAGAGTGAGTTTAAAAAAAAACAAGAATGGTGGTATGAGAAATAAGGTGAGAAAGTTTGTTGTCGAGATGATCTTACTTCTGTAAAACTGGCGGCCTCCTCCTGCTCATCTGTTTCAGTGATCTTTTATTATTGAATGGATTTGCATTGATTGCTCTACACAACAAGACCCTGATTTCACATCTATATTGATTCTACACTACATCCGTACCTATGGCCAGTTTAGATTCTGTAATTAAACTATGAAAGGTAGTTGGAGGAAACCACATAGGTGCAGGGAGAGCATGTAAACTCAGTAAACTCCACACAGAAAGACGCCAGCTAACGAGGGGATTTGAACTCAGATCATCTCTGCTGTGAGACAACAGTAACAACCATGGCACCATGTAGTGGTCATGCATCAATGCATCAATTCATCCACCCAGTTTTGCATTCCTAGTGATGCCCCCCACCCCCCCATCTTCTTTTCTGCTTAATTTATCAGAAGCACAAGATCCTTAAAGTCCACCTGATTTTTCATTGGATTCCCTCTAAGGATGCTCTGTGCTTTTTATCCTGCCTGGCTAATTTCTTTTTTTCGTCCTATGTTTTTGCTTTTTGAAGGCATCTCCCTTTTGTTTTCACTTCCTTTGCCTCTTATGAAATAAATCCAGGGAGGTGGACTGGTCTGAGTGGTCGGCAGAGTAGATCTTCCTCTCATCTCTAGAGACGGGGCCCGCTAAGACCTCAGACATCTGCTTCACTGATGATAGTTACTGACTTCAATTTTCTGAGAATGAATCTTTAGAGATTTTGTCTTCCTGCTAGATAGGAAAAAAACAGTAAAAAGTGCTTCTTGTAAAACTGCTAAAAACAAAACATGACCTCAGGAAGAACACACTGAGAATATGAGACCATTCTTATTTAATTGTAAAATTTAATATTGTTGCAAGACCAACACTTTAGATTTCTTATGTTATGACTAAACTACATAAGCTACAGATAATCATTTATGTCCAAAATATATTCTTTTTTTTTTTACATTTCTGAGGAAGGTATAAACTCAAGCCACTTTCAAACTTATGACAGTTCTTCCTCTCTATCTGGCAGATGATCAGTGTGTCGAGGTTTGCAGAAATAGCACCCAAACACAGGACTCACAGACAGGCAAGAACAAACTAAAACCAACCTTTATTTGGCAGGAAACCAAATTACATAACACAAAGTCTGCAAATAGAAGCATAAACCACACTGTGGCTGAAGAGGAGACTGAAACTACATGTACACAAGATGTAATTTGGGATCACAAACCATAATCCCCTGGAAACACCTGGAGTAAAAAGACACAGCTGAAGTTTACTTGGAAAATGACAGGAAGGAAGTAAAAATGGACACAAGACACAAAAGACCAGCAGATATCAAAATAAAACAGGAAGTAAGACACAATTAAACAAGGGAATCACTAACTGAAAGGAAACTAACTGAAAACAAACTCCACAAAATCTTCAGTAACCAAAAACTAACAAGAACTGAAGACTCAACATACAAAGCAATATAGAGATCAACTTAATATAGATCAACTTTGGGTGCTAACAAAGAATAAAGAACTCATGAAGAACACAAACACAGATGGTCAAACGACCTTTGAGCTCACAAAAAACTAAAACAACCGGGTCAGAGACCAAGGGACCATGACATGTTGGACGGAGACATTTGGATGCACCTTTGAAGAGCTGTGTTTGTTTTGTTTACTGACTCATGCAAGAAAATGACAGGAGTCAAAAATAAAGCACAAACTATAAATGGATTAGTTTTACAAGAAGACTACCACACAGACACTTCATAACCTGCCAGAATGTGACAGATGCTGGAATTAGAGTTGCATTTAAAAAGATATATACAAATGAATAAAACTATAGCTATGTTGAGCATGTAGACTCACTAGAAAACGTGACACAAACCATTCCCACTTTACAGAGCTATCCTTTGGAACCAGGCTTGAACACAAATTTTGCTGTAGATTCATGTTTGTTTGTGGCTTTGCAAACGTGTGTTCCCTGTCTATGGCTCCATATCTCTACTGGTGTGTTTATTCAAAGATCATAATAATGCCAGAGAGTATGTTCTTTCAAAACAGAAGTTGTGTCTTGGCAAATGACGCAAGCCTATTTTTACACTCAGCGAAGACGGATGCGATTTCTGCCTTCTGCATCAAGCTTCGTATTTGCGCCCATCTGTGTTAGCTAGTTAACCTTCGGGTGCAGTGGAGTTGCACTGGTGTGTTTGGCATTAGAATGGGGTGCAGAGCAACAACTAGATCGGCCAAAATTATATTGAAAACTTGCAGAGATATACAGTGATTCACATTTGTGAATGGCACAGTTTGGCTCATGATTGTCTTTCAGGCGAAGTTTGCTGCTTAAAACTCCTACCTGTGAGTTTTAGGAGCAGGGAAACTATACAGTGTCTGTGCTGAAATTTACTTTAATGATTTTATGCAATGTCAGAAGTTAAATTTTGGAACTGTTTCTTGTTTAATGGGTTTTAAACAAGCTCATCCTTGAAGCTTGGTATAATACAGAAATATTTTATTGCAAATTTTGACTGCTTGTCATGGAAATACTCTTTGAGGTACAGCGGGGAGCACTTAAGTGTGATTGTTTGGTTTTGAGAGAAAGAGATAGAATGAAGGAGAGGCAGACATAGAGAGCCCTATTGGCATTATTTCCCTCTAATCCTCTTTGTGCTACACCTGGCTGGCATATTAATGATGGCGAAATGACCTAGATTTCTTTCTAAGCACATTCATACTCAAAAACACAAAAACAGGATGATTCAGTTGGTTGAATTTTATTTTGTGTGATTTTTCTGTCAGCACTGAATTCCTGGAAAGCACCAAGATACACATTCACTCTTGATAAAAGATGGACTCTAAGACTAAGAAAGTCACTCCGGTTTCAGCTGTCGGAGCTTCTTCAGTGACTACATAATGAAAGAAGTTGGTACTTTTAAAAAGAAGCTACGATATTCAGCACATCAAAGATCACATTGATGATGTCCTTTGATATTGCGTGCCCTCTCCTCAGATAAACCGTTCACGACTAAGAGCACTGAAGAATTCACACTTTGATACATTCACCGCTAACGTAACACTGACAGCAGAGCTATTTTTACAGTTTCTGTATTTAGATTCTTCACTTGTTCACATGGGATTGTAGCTTGCTCTTTAATTCACTGCAGCAGTGCTCCACAACTGACAAAAATCTTTGTGGAAAGATAGAGGGTGGACTTGTGTGGGCGTTTAGGTCTATTTAACTTTTTGCAGAAGCAATCAGAGAGAACACTGCTGTTGCCGCTTAATATGGCAACAGCTCTATCTATGTGAAGGCCCCTCTGAGCCGCACATCTCTGGAGACAACTCATTTGGAGACAACGGTATTTGGATGGCTGCAGAAGACAGCTGCAGAGTGCTTGCGTCCATCTTCTGTGCAGCGACTCAATGTAAAAATTAAAGTCGAGTTTTAAATGACAACTTTTCCATTATTTTGCATTTATATTCTGAGGGCACACATCTGTTTCTGTGCATCTGTTGTAAAGGAAGATTCAATATTTATCAAAATGATATAAATAAGTGAATAATCAAAGCTGAACTGAAATATAGAAAACAAATTTTCACTCAAATATTTTGCTCAAAGGATTTTGATCTCCTGTTTCCTCCTCATCCTTTCACTTGACCTCTCCTCATACCCTGTTTCCTCTTTTACTCATCTATAAACATGGAAGAATGTTATTCCCTCCACCTCCCTCTCTGGAAATAAATTCAATAGGACACAGAGGAGCAGAAAGAAATGCCAATCCGCACCTGTTTTGGGGGGGAAGAAGCTGAGGCACAGAGGGCAGCCAGAACTGATCCGGAGGGATGCAGGAGGCAAAACCTGTTAATCCCTGTGACATTTTAGCTTAGACCTCTCATCAAAGCCTGTGGGCTGCTGTGCTGCCCAGGAAAAAACGAAGGTTGGACGACAACAAGGCGGGGTGTTTGTGAGAGACTGAAGGAGATGAAGGTTGAAGGACGGGTGGACAGACAGGCAGGCAGGCCGACAGATGTGCAGAGACAGTCAAAGATAGACAAGCAGATGTTGGGTGAGTGCGAAGAAAGAAATTCCTAAAAAGCTGCAGTTCCTGGTTTAGTAGAATTGCTGATTAAAACTATGGCACCCTTGACAAAGAGGCTGGTTTCTCCTCATTTGCTCGTCTGTGTCACGTTTTCTTTGTTCAAATTGCAAACATCATCATATTCTGAGATAATGCCCTCTGCATACCAAGCTCCTGGTGATGTTGTACCCTGTGGTTCAGTTTTCTCTAACTTCAGTGCTAAATTAGTGCCTCACAGCCTACTGGGCCTTGACTCTTCCCCATGGGCATGGTTTCTGCAATACCGTACAAAACAGCAGCATACCTACCTCTATCTGTCCCCACCTTGAACATACCCTCTCTGTCCATATCATTGCACTGCACACCAGCTCATCTGCCTCCAGGATTCATGGAGATCCCTGCAGGGTGGGACTGGGTGCCAAATGTTCCTGCAGAAGTAAAATCACTGCAAGTTAAATTCAAAACAGAAATCACAAACGTGAAACCTGACCGACTGCATGTTTCAGATCATTTTAAACCGTTTACTAAGCCAGTCTACACCTTCTTCTTTGTGTTAGTCGTCACTAAATGAAGCTACATGTGCTGTGTGACAATTTGTTCACTTGTAATATGTGTTAAAAAAGTGAAGGTCCCTTGCTGCTCATTGGATGCTTGCCTGATCTTGGATGAAAAAGAAAGAACGGAAGAACAGACAAACAGGGGATTATAGCACAAAAGAGACCGGTTTTTACTTCAAGCCTCACAAAAATGAGTCAGATGATCAAATGTAATGAAGAATGTCCCTCAGAAGGCCTATGATAATCTCCTGCATCCAAATGGGAAAAGGAAAAAAAGGAAGCACAGGAAACTACTTGATTACATACTTCGGGTGACTTTCAAACCCCGTGTGTGCGCGTGATGAAATACCTTCAATGTTCACTGCAACAGTCCAAGCAAGGTGAACGCTGTGAAGTTTTTGTTTCGGCGTGAATGATGTCTGACTGGGGTCATTCACTCATTTCAATACAGCCCAGGTGAATACCTAAACATTTCATTTACGCTCAGTGTTTGCTCTGAAGATTACATTATTAATCCACAGAGACAGGGGATTATGGTTTGTGATCCAACTGATTCAGAAGGGACAGTCAGGACAAACTAAATTGAGGTCATAATATGATAGGACAGATTTTGTGTCCTTTGATCTCTATCTAGATTCATAATGGCATCAGCGTCTTACTATAGCTGCAGCTGTTTGACTGGAACTACATCTTGCTGGGAATAAACAACATGTTTAATGTATTTTGTCATTCAAAAGGGCGACTTGTTCTCTAGAGGTTTATGCGAGGCTCCTTTTATTTCATATATCACATGTGTACACGCCTTGTTCTTTCACACCCACAGATATTGTCACTTAGACATCTTCTGCAGGCTGTGTGGGTGTGAGCAGACCGACAGCTCCCCCAACCCTTTCTTTGATACCACCTGCCAGACTGAGATGGTTTTATACCTTTTTATCATTCCCACCATCCCAGTGCCAAGCTAACTCAACATGGTATGTACCGTAGGAAATAATCACTATTGCAGAAGAAGCTACTTTTAGCTGCTGCCTTATTCACAAGGGTTTGCCACAGCAGGTAGCTCCACATATTTGATTTGCCAGATTTATTTATTTATTTTTACATCCTTTCTGATACAACCCCCAAGGGATTTGTGTCTACTTCCACAGATGAACTGGGGATCTTTTGCTTGATAGGTATATGTGTAACTCACTACACTATAGAGCCACTAAATAATGAACACAGCATTGTGTTTAAGTCTAGCAGTGGATCCAAAAAGACAGCAAGATGCTTCGTTTTCAGTTTGGTTTAGTTTCCAGAAAGAGTTTTGTTATTGCAGTTTAGATTTTCTTTTCTTTTATGAGTTATAGTTTTGATTTAATGGATGTTTTCATTTTTATTTGTTTAAAAAAAACCCACAAGAGCAGTATTTAAAAATTTCTGAGGTATTAAAAGACAAAAACATCTTTCTGAAGGCAGCTGAGTCCCAGCCACCAGTACGTATACACACCAAAGCCTCCTCCTCTGCCAGTTGTGTTGACCAAACTGACAAAGCCCAAAACTATAGAACGGGGGTGTCAAAGGTAAGGGTCTAGAATCGGCCCAGCAAAGACTCCAATCTGATCCACTGGAAAGCTGAAAAATGTGAAGGAGGACATAAATATTTGGACGTTTAACGTTTCATTTCCTGCTGATAAAGATCCCGTGGCCATTCAGGCTAAACCGAAGGAATTAAGTAACAGATAAACAATTAAATGGCAAACATGTTCCTGTTTTTCACCACCTACAGAAATTTTGGTTTAAAAAAAAAACTTTTTGTGTGAATTAACATAAACTTATACAGTGGGGCAAAAAAGTATTTAGTCAGCCACCGATTGTGCAAGTTCCCCCACTTAAAATGATGACAGAGGTCAGTAATTTGCACCAGAGGTACACTTCAACTGTGAGAGACAGAATGTGAAAAAAAAATCCTTGAATCCACATGGTAGGATTTGTAAAGAATTTATTCGTAAATCAGGGTGGAAAATAAGTATTTGGTCACCTCAAACAAGGAAAATCTCTGGCTCTCACAGACCTGTAACGTCTTCTGTAAGAAGCTTTTCTGTCCCCCACTCGTTACCTGTATGAATGGCACCTGTTTGAACTCATCATCTGTATAAAAGACACCTGTCCACAGCCTCAAACAGTCAGACTCCAAACTCCGCCATGGCCAAGACCAAAGAGCTTTCGAAGGACACCAGGAAAAGTATTGTAGACCTGCACCAGACTGGGAAGAGTGAATCTACAATAGGCAAGCAGCTTGGTGTGAAAAAATCAACTGTGGGAGCAATCATCAGAAAATGGAAGACATACAAGACCACTGATAATCTCCCTCGATCTGGGGCTCCACGCAAGATCTCATCCCGTGGGGTCAAAATGATGATGAGAACGGTGAGCAAAGATCCCAGAACCACACGGGGGGACCTGGTGAATGACCTGCAGAGAGCTGGGACCAAAGTAACAAAGGTCACCATCAGTAACACACTACAACGGCAGGGAATCAAATCCCGCAGTGCCAGACGTGTTCCGCTGCTGAAGCCAGTGCATGTCCAGGCCCGTCTGAAGTTTGCCAGAGAGCACATGGATGATACAGCAGAGGATTGGGAGAATGTCATGTGGTCAGATGAAACCAAAGTAGAACTTTTTGGTATAAACTCAACTCGTCGTGTTTGGAGGAAGAAGAATACTGAGTTGCATCCCAAGAACACCATACCTACTGTGAAGCATGGGGGTGGAAACATCATGCTATGGGGCTGTTTTTCTGCCAAGGGGACAGGACGACTGATCCATGTTAAGGACAGAATGAATGGGGCCATGTATCGTGAGATTTTGAGCCAAAACCTCCTTCCATCAGTGAGAACTTTGAAGATGAAACGAGGCTGGGTCTTCCAACATGACAATGATCCAAAACACACCGCCCGGGCAACAAAGGAGTGGATCCGTAAGAAGCATTTGAAAGTCCTGGAGTGGCCTAGCCAGTCTCCAGACCTCAACCCCATAGAAAATCTGTGGCGGGAGTTGAAAGTCCGTGTTGCTCGGCGACAGCCCCAAAACATCACTGCTCTCGAGAAGATCTGCATGGAGGAATGGGCCAAAATACCAGCTACTGTGTGTGCAAACCTGGTAAAGACCTATAGTAAACGTTTGACCTCTGTTATTGCCAACAAAGGTTATGTTACAAAGTATTGAGTTGTATTTTTGTTATTGACCAAATACTTATTTTCCACCCTGATTTACAAATAAATTCTTTACAAATCCTACCATGTGGATTCATGGATTTTTTTTTTTTTTTCACATTCTGTCTCTCACGGTTGAAGTGTACCTCTGGTGCAAATTACTGACCTCTGTCATCATTTTAGGTGAGGGAACTTGCACAATCGGTGGCTGACTAAATACTTTTTTGCCCCACTGTATTTTATAAATACAGAGAGTCTGGGCGTCGAGCTACCAGAACTTTTCTGTAATTTTACACACTTATCATCCAGAAAAACGGAAACATGCTGTTGAAGTTGCACTTCTGTTTCTTATTTTAAAACACTTAAGGGACGTAATGTGTAGTTAAACATCTTTATGCTGACATAAAGGGGAAATGTACTCATTTGCCCACTTAAGAACAGTGTGGGCTGTATGTGCCCCACGGTGTAAAATTAGCTTTGACTGCTATAGAATTCTTCTTCTTTTTTGTGCACATTTTCCTTTCATACTGACTTTTTAAGTACACGTAATGGTTTTTGTTTTGAACTATTTTTTAGCTTAACTGCAAAAATATTCCTGTTTCCAATTAGTTTATTGTGAAAACATTTAAAAAACTTTGTATTTTTCTTTACTTACCCTTTTATTTCATTTCAGGATTTTGTTTTTAGTTCACTTTAGGTTTCTCCAGAGTGGCTTTGTGTGTAACTGTTTAGATTTAGTTAAGTTTTTATTAGTTTCAGGTTTAGTTTGAGTCTTTTTAAATGTTACCATATGGAGGGTATTTGTCAGAGGGAAGATTTAGGGAAATCACAATATGCATTACAACGCAAACACAACAGTTTTTAAGGGCAGTCAACTCCAGACAGCCTAATAAATGTACACCAAAGCCTCCCTGGAGCAGGTTATGCTGACAAATTCTACCACGATGATTAAAACTTGAAATTTGAATTCATTGGGCGGGGCCTGCTGTAATAAAAGAACCTCTGAGCACTTTTATTAAGAAAATCTGTAGCTAAACTATTAAATACGACACACAAAAGTATGCACTATGGACTCATAAGATATAAATAATTAGCAGCCCCTCACAGCAACAACAAGTCATGAAACTTTTTCACACATATGCAATCGTTTCTTTTATTTTTATTTCTTAAATTAGTGTTGCGTTCATTATAGTTTCTTTTTATCGTTGACCACTGGGGGGCAGTCAAGCGTGCGTCATGACTGGTCTACAGGGTGTCGCCACACAGCTCACACACAAAGGCTGTCTAGATAATTTGTAAAGATGGCTCACAAGGTTTCCAGCCTCGTAATGACATGACTGAAGTATTTAGTAATTTTCTCACTTCCGCTTCAAGTATTAGGCTTACGATTAATGTTTTAAATCGTAATTCCGACCAAATCATTTTTCTTTGAAACAACGGGGACGTTGTTTCAGTTTAGTTTGGCAAACAAATGAAATTTATCTCCAGTCGAGGAATTAAAATGTGTGCTTTAATCAGAAAAAACGTGCAATGAGTGTTACTGAAACTAATTGATTTAGAAATACATTTTTGAAGGAATTAACAAACCCAACACCAAAATTAGAATAAAATGTGATTTTCCTCCCCTTTTCGGTGTACAGTGGTTTAATTAATCTTCCAAAGGCCATTTGTGCGGTTTCATTTGGCGAGTTATTTCTACATTTCCTGAAAAGCGACTAATCATTGCTCATCTAATTAACATGGGTCCTTGAATTCTGGGGGGATATGGTAAAACAGGAACGGTGAACAAGTTTCAGGATGGTCGTTCAGCTATTGGATGCTGGATCGTGTGAGTGCCAAGCAACGGCGAAGGCAAACAAGTAGACCCGCCTCCTCTGAGCTCATGGCGTATTTGTAATTGGACAACGGACTTGTCATTCCTCGTTCTCTCAGGTTAGGTTGCTCTGCACCGTAAGATGCTCAATTGATGGGCGTACTGAGCTGTGCAGGGACTGGAGATACCCTCCTTCATTGTAGCAAAACAAAACCATGTTCTCTCCCGGTTATTCCTCAGCTTGTTGCTGGGCTCTCCGCGACACCCTTCCTGGACCTCAGCTGGTTTTTATTTATTTATTTTTTTTACTCCCAGTGCTCGTTGACACGCAGGTCTGATGATGCTGTTGCGGCGTTTTAATGGGAAAAAAAGCTCATGAGAGAAAAAACAACACAAGGTAGTGCATCCCAGCAGTGCCACGTATTGTGCTTATTGGTTTAATCCTGGTGAAGTGCTCGCTCGCTTGTGGTCTTTCTTGTGTTAATTGTGCAGTCGGACAGTGCTGCTAGCCTACTTTGGGAGAATGAGGTAAAAAAAAAAATGCACCTGCCGTGAAGACAACGGAGAAACCAGAGCACATGGGCATCTCTTCCCCGGACCTCAAATTATTGCACAGTCGCTTTTGAGTAACCCACCTTTGTTACGCCGCCATGGAGCAGTTTTTTATCTGCATCTCGTAATATTTACTCGTCGCTGGGCTTTAAACCCACCCGAGTACGAGGATGACAGCTGATCGCCCCTCCTCTCCCCGGACTTCAATAAAAACGCGCTCCAGCTGAACGCGCTGCCATCGATTGGAAGCCAGGCTCTCTGTGTGCGCTGTGTTTAACAATAGATGGAGCGCGGAGGGTTGTGACATTTGGCCGATTGCCACCCTGACCTTTCCCCCCTTCCTAGTCCAGTTACCTCGAGGTTTCTCTGGCAGTAGCCCGCGTTTCACTGACGGCCACTTCACTTCATTTGTGCTCGGCGGTAAAAAGATTAAATGACCCACCTGCAGAAATGCTAAGTGCGACCACATCTCCTCTCGGAAACTACACTTCTCCTATTACTCTTTGATACTTTGCGCTAAAGCCGTGGTCGTGGATGATCCTCGAGTAGCCGATAAAACCGTCGTGGTGTCAGCATGGGCTTGAGCTTTAGGGGATTTGCGTAGATTATCGTCGGACTGCTATTTTATTCCCACGGTCGCAGAACTCAGCGGCTTTTGATCCGCAGTCCCTTTTTCCTCCGCTTCCTCTCGGACGCCTGTAAAACTCCAGCAGGGAAGCCTGAACCCGCGGTTTTCGTGTAGGGGAGGGGAGACAACGGACTGCATTCATAAACGATGACTGCCACGGAGGTGTTTGCTACCAGATCTGAGGATACAACGAGTTTGGCGCTGCTGGCACCCCGTGGATGTGGGAGGACGAGACGCGCATTGGGGCTGTAGTTAACACTCGCAGGGATGCCGTCGCTGTAACTGGGAGAGGTAGTCCTTCAGCAGAGGCGCGAACAGCCCAGAAACACAACACAGCAGCGCCCGAACAGTCAGCAGCCTTCTGGACTCGTTTTAACCATCTACCGGGCGCCTACCGGAGGATGTTTCAGCGAGGATGCTGCGCTTCCCCGTGAAGAAGATCCGGAAGCAGTTCAAGCTCCTGCTGCTGCTGGTACTGCTCACCTCGGCGGTTTGGTTCACTTACCTGCACATCAACCAGGGCAAGACTATCAAACTACACTTCAACTACGGAAAAGGTAGATTTTTTAAGAGAAACCTGTCTGTTCGTTTCATGCAAGTTTTCTAAGAGGAGTACCGGAAACAAACATTTAACAATCATTTTATGAAAACTGTTTTAATCATTAACTAAAGTAACACTGCTATAAAGTTAACACCTAGAATAGCGAGCTCCTGTAGGATGGGTAGGAAAAGTAAGATTTTAATGCCATACAGTCTCTAAACAGTCACATAGTTGTAGCTCAGATGTTTTCATGAAACAAACGCTCTTCTGGCTTTGACACATTGCTCTCCTTTGTTTGCTGTGATCGGTAGAACCTGATCTACTACAACAAGTAACACTCTCACAGAGAGAGTGAGAGCATGTCTTATAAATTAGCCAGAGCTTTTTTTTCTTTCTCTAGGCTAAGAAAAAAGCACCTGTTTATGTGTCCTGGTCCAAAGTCAGGCCCTCACCTTCAACATCAATAATCAAAGTGGTGCTTGTGAAGGTGGCTTCAGAGGTCACAGCAACGCCTGAAAAATATTAGAAGGTGGGCAGTGCAGCGAGAGGCACATTTCCACCTGCTGCTGTTGTGCTTCTTATTACCAAGGCTTGATTGCGTTTATCCACAGTGCACAGCAGTAGCGGCTGGCTGTAACAGTAGATGATGCTGAGCATTACAGGAATGGCTGATGATAAAAAGTACTGGAACTAATACACCACTGGCGAGCCTACTTCAGATTTAACGCTGGGTGCTGGTGTGCCTGTATTTCTTGCAGCTGTCTGTGTAAAGTGATATGCAATAATTATGATGTCCTTGAAACTGTGGGCACCGTCCGTGCACATGCACACATGGCTGATTGACATACAAGGATCATTCCATTGTGTCTGATCTCAGTGCTGGGGTTTCCCCAGTGACAGACCAGATATAGTTTATGATCATGAGAATCCTGAATCATATGGAGGGCTGGAGACTGCCAATATCATTTATTTACTGCTGCTAAGTTAGTTGTAAAGTTGCGTCAGGGCTTTGAGTGTAAATGCCCAGCAAAGTATTCCTACACTGACTCTTTTATGAAGCAAATATTATTGTACTCTGCAGGTATACTGCAGATCACTCGAGGAATAAAAAAAATGCATATTAAACTGCTGTTTTCACAAAGGTTACATTTATTGAAAATATTCACACTCGTGGTTTTGTATCCATAACCTGTGTTCACATATATGGAAGCTCTTCACTACCTGTGATTTATTTATTTATTTTTGCTATTGCTGCATGTCGTTCCCGATTTTGCATTAATTAGCCCAAGAGCATGACAGTTCCTTTCATTGAGTGAAATCACGGACCTCAGCACACACAGATATTTTCAATATACTTATGCTCGTCTTTTTAAGGGTTCCTTTAATAAACTGCCTTTGTGACGTGTCTGCTGCGGCTGTCTGGTGAGGAAGGAAGCTGTTATGCTTGCAGTGCCGATCTATGTGTCTAATTGACTGTCTTCCTTTTTAGTAGGCATCTGAGCAGGTCAACTTACTTAACCTCTTATGAATAACATGTCCCTTCTCGTACTAAGGGTTTCTAAGTGAGATGTAGCCATTACTGGAAATGGGGCTCTATGAAGTGTGTAAATATTCATATTGGGCTGCCAGTTTTTTTTCTTTTTTTCCCACACAATCTTCAATTGATTCTTAGCAGTGAGGTGGGGCAGGTAGAAATAATGTAATTTCATTTTTGGCCTGATTACGACATTATTTCGATATGAAGTGACACTGGTAAATTTCCATTCTGGTCGTCTGTATTTTGGAGGAAATTAGATTTATCTTGACCCAATCTTCTCCTTCTTTTTTTTTTTCTTGTTCGTTCTTCATCATCCACTAGATGAAGTGTTACTGCCGTATGACCAGCAGGGCTTTGAGAAACAGAAGCATGAAGAGCCCAGCGGAGGCCATTCCAGCTTAATTGTGACTAATGTTGTGAGAAGCTGTATCACCATAGTTTCTCAAAAAAGCAGAAAAGTGAGAATCCAGTTTGAACATGGAAACAGAACGGATGAACTCTGTCTGATGAGAGTCTTTGTGTTGCAGAGAAAGAAAAGTGCTCTCAGTGGGTGCTGGTGGCCTTGAGCAAGATTCTGTTTTGGTTTTACCCAGCGACTTACCTTTTGCGTGGCATAAGTAAACCAAATTATTCGAACGTTTGGATATTTTATCTGAGCTGTTTTTCACTGGTCTGCTTGGAGTGAGATGTATTGTCACTTGTGGAAAAGCGTTGTTCTCGTGCTGAAGGCAGGAGGTCGGACATGTGACGCCCACCTGCTCACTGGGAATTCACTGGGGTATTAACTGTGCTATTCACACATGGGCGCAGGACCTTGCGCAGGAGTGCTGGCATGTTAAAGATCAGCTCAGGTTCAATCTGACCGCATCTGCATTAGAAGTGTCATTAGGCCTCTTTGGTTCAGGGTTGTCGTCATTCAGAGCACTAAGTCAGCCACAACCGTGCTAAATTATTATACCACTAAATTATTAAATACAGGATGGATCTGTGTGATAGACCAGCGGCAACAGGGCGATGGGCAGTCCACTTAGGTTTTTTGTGATTTTTAAAGCTTGTAAGGTGGAAGCATGAAGTGAGCTATTGATTCTGTCACTATAAGCACATAGGACATGTAGCTTGTGAAGTGAGGGATAAAACATGAGTAGACTCTTTGTAGCATTTTTCTGACCCTTTGGACTCTCTTTGAAAAAGGAACTGTTGGCCAAGAGGTTTTTTCTCATATCCCATTAGTAGTAGGGAATCTACAAACCCAACAATCTTTATTTTCTATCTTTATAATAAGATGATTGACTATGATATACTGAATAGACCAGTCAAAGAAATATAATTTTATTTTATTGAGACATTTGTAAATATATGAGCGTTACTTAGGGCATTTAATTGTATTTTCTTGAAAGCCATGCTAGCTGTTGCACCTATGATTATGACGAAAGCCAAAAGGTATAATTAAATAGTTTTATGACGGCACACTGGCCAGACTGGCCTTTATTTAATCTGAATTTTAATGAAGATGTGTTTTGGCAGGTAAATCAGCAGTGCATATTAGATGAGTGCCACATTTACCTAGCCACCCAGTCGTACAGCAGCCCCCCCTGTTTTCCAGCTTCAACAGGTCCACTGGAATGGGCGAGAAGGCAAAGGGGGAAAGCTTGCTGCTGCATACAGCCCTCTATTGATTAACTGCGATTACACACGCGGCGGTTCATGCATGTGCATACACGCAGCCACCCCTCATATAAACACAGATGTGGTGCCTGTGTTTGTCGAACGGCACATAATCCAAACATACCTTTCCTTGCATCACCGTGGATAAAGAGGAAGTCGAAGAGGAGGAAATCTCAGGATTTTCAACAGCTTGACTGCTTGGTTGCCCATGGAGACAACATATGGGAAAGGCGCATGTGGTGCTTGGCGCTTACTTTATGAAGACAAGTGCATTCATAGGTTTCCAGGAAGCATGAATCTATTAAATATCTAGATGGAATTTGAAATTAAAACAGACGCATCTTATAGATGCGTTGTCATAAAAATGTAATAAATCTTGAGGGGGGAAAAAACTAACCAAGTCACATACATAATCACATTCAAGCATTCAGATGTAGTTGCAGTTGGACATAAAGTTTGATTTAGCTTGTTGTTGTTGTATCTCGGCAGCGGCAGGCTCAGGTTGGCTCGCTGTCATGGTAACCATGCCCTCCGGTGTCACTTTTCCTAATTTTAGCTCTTGAGGTTCTTATGGTTGGTCACTCTTGCACCAAACTGGTAACAGACACTGCTTTTACATGAAGGCCTGAAATTACCGAATACAAAAAAATAAAGAAGTGACTAGATAAAAATATATCCAATTAAAACAACATTAAAGTAAACATAGGCATTTATCAGTAATTTAAAATGTAAATGGTCCTTTGGAACAGTATTATTTGAAACTGTAGTGGGGTTTCACTTCTCTGTACAAGATTCTGACTGAATGCTGTCGTCTCTGTTGAGAGCCTCGGCTCAATCAAGCAGTAGTCGACACCTTAACACAAAAGGAATGACAGCGTCTTCATTTGTATAATGAGGTAAAATATGTAAATGTAAAAAAATTAATAAGTTAATAAATGTATTTGCACTCTATAGAGACTTTGTGATCTATCAGGATTTAAAATCTTAAACACATAGATAGCAGTTTTTTATTCATCATTTATTCATGTAGTGGTGAATATAATAATATATCTTCCTTTTCAGCTTTCTAAATAATGCAGTTATCCACAGTGCCCACTTGCACTTTGATAGTTGTTGGTAAAGAAGCAAACAAACAGAGATATACACCCTCTGCTTAGTAAAAAGCAGTTATGGAACTTTTTATAGTTTTATATCTTAGGTGTATTTTTTTATTTTTTTATTTAGTCGAGCCCAGCGAGAGCGCAGTGTGCAGGTCTGCATCAGGTGAATGGTTTGAGCATGTTGAAGTGAGGGACAGGTGTGAACCCAGCTGGGTAGTTGGGATTTTAGAGATTGCTTCCACTTTGGTATCTTGTTTCTTTGCGAAAGAGCTCGGGCACTTTTCATCAAAGTAAAATCTGAAAGCACTGAGTTATGAAATTGCAGCCGGACTACTGTTGCAATTTATATTCTTGCAGTCCCACATAGAACTGTTTCTGAAGGTATACAAGCACATGATTCAATTTCCAGGTGGACGTTTGCTGTGATCTGAAAATTGAAAATGGAATCTCAAAATGTTCCTGCCTCTGTTCACCGTTATTGAGAGATAATTAAATGTAACAATTAACATTATGCATGAAACTGTCATTTAATTTGACATCTTATTCCATTTGAGTCATAGAAGTATACCCGTGTGGCATCTGTTAGATTGCGTCTTGGGAGCTGGGGTAACTGCCACAGGCTCAACCATGAATCTGCCCCACAGCTTATTTGTCCAACCCAGTAAATCTCTCTTTCTTTGGCTTATTCCGCAGCCAGGATAAACTGTTTCTGTAACAGCTCAGACTGCATCCTCGATGTGCTTCGGACGCGGTGAGATCTGCCTGTTAAAGGTGGAGACAAGAGAAGGATTAAGGGAGGGAAATGATACCCTACACCTTTGATGCGTTCAGTACATGAATTTGATTACATTTCCTTTTGCACACACAGTCAGAATTTGTGTATTTCCTCAGTAACACTTTTGGCTTCCTCTTGCAATTCATTTCGCATTTTCTTTCTAATGCTAAAGCAATTGCACAGTGCTGCTGGACAGAATGTAAAACAGCTCAAAGATATTTCACACTCAGCATGTGTTGCATTCACATGCCCACAGTGCATTTCATGACTCCTAAGTGTTGCATGTAAGATTTAACAGATGCGGATATAGAATTGAGAAATGAAAGAGGTCGGGTTGATAGGTCAGTGAAAAGCACTGGAAAAAACACAAGTCCAGAGTGTGTTAACCTCAGGGTTAATGAAATTTGTGTTGGCCTGCCTAACGAGCCACCATCAAGGTACCAGCTTTGCCCCATGCAGATGAGATCTCTGGCCCGCTGCCACAGCTTTGCCGCAGGAGATTTGACTGTGTATGTGCAAGAGTAAGCGAGTGAAACAGAGAGATTTTGTGCAAAAGGGAGCAAGTGTGTATGTGTGATGTAGTCTGTTTTTTCTATTTCTTTTTTTTCTTTTTGCGTGTGTGTTTTTGCATGTGTCTGTGAGTGCACACCTCCCCGCTCTCGCTGCCGTCTGCACTTTAGGCCCAGTGTTTAGCCGAGCAGAAGAGGAAGCAGCTGAATGATGGCACTGTCTGCCCACTGGCACGCTTGCTATGATTGGGGCGAGGTGGGGAGCCGGTTGGGGTGGGGTAAATTGGGGAGGAGCGACTGGGCAGAAGAAGGACACCCTTCTCATGCAACAGGTGGGACATGCAGCAGGATGCATCATGGGAGGATGTGGCTATGACTCATGACCGAAGCCATTTAGTGCTTCTGGTGCACATTCATAATAATCTGCCTGTGCTGTCCATGGAGCTCTGTATATACATCAGATTTGTGGCTCCTACCATTAGTCTGGGTCAAAGCTGCTAACTAGCTTTCTCTCTGGGTCAACTCAGCACAGTGGAGAGCTACAGAAAGGCATCGGAAACTTTCACCAACATTGCTTTATTCCTTTAGGAGGTGGCGAGCACAGCGTACAGCTGGATACTAACAGTTTACTCATACCGGGGCTGCTTAGACACACAAAATAGCTGCTGTAGCTACTTCTTTATGGGGCGATCGTGGCTCAAGAGTTGGGAGTTTGCCTTGTAATCGGAAGGTTGCCAGTTCGAGCCCCGGCTTGGACAGTCTCGGTCGTTGTGTCCTTGGGCAAGACAATTCACCTATTGCCTACTGGTGGTGGTCAGAGGGCCCGGTGGCACCAGTGTCCGGCGGCGGCTGTGTCTACAATGTACCTGCCATCACCAGTGTGAATGGGTGCATGACTGAATGTGTAAAGTGTTTTGGGGTCCTTAGGGACTAGTAAAGCGCTAGACAAATACAGGCCATTTACCATTACTTTTATCAGTGTGCTCTCACAGAGAGATGAGACTACCTACCGCTCACGCTAACTCATTCATCAACACATACATAACCACAAATACAAAAGAAAGGGGGTGGTCCCTCCCTTCCCAAAACATTGGACCTATGCCACAAATACATTGCCAGTCAGGCTACCTTCTTAAAGAAAGGCTTTTCCTGTAATATATAGAAACCTATTCAGGTGTAGCTAGATTATACAGCGGGGGTATCTAATAATTCTCCAATCACATTGTTAAACAACGCCATTAAGATTTAATTAAGACCAATTTCCTCAGCAGAGACTCGTAAAAACCCACACAATTTGGACAATTTAATAGGACACAGCTGTGAGACACAGGGGAGGTAAGTTTGAATCAGAATGAATTGGTGAGTTTAAGAAGTGAGAAACGGAGAGAGAGAAAAGAGCGAGAGCCAGAAAGACAGATGTCAGGTGGGAGTATCGACTGTAGACGATCGTGATCCCTGTCGTGATGGGATTTGTCAGTTTCTTCCGTGCTCAGGTTTGGTTCCGCTTTTTACTCCCCACCTCTGCAAAAAGTATTTTCTTTCATGGGGTTTCTGTGCCGTGTTGGGGCTGTATCAGCTTTGGTGTTTCCTTACTGTAAGCGATCCGGACCTTGCAGGATTTCAATCAATCATCAAAGAGTGTGTGTCTGTGCGCTCCCTGCTGCTCAGAATGAGCTTTCTGTGGCGGTGGTTAATGGAAAAGGTCACCTCTCCCGGAGGCTGTGACGACTTGCAACAAAGGCAGGGAAGGGATCAGAGGAGAGAGATGGATAAACCTTGGAGATGGAATAGACTGACTTTATGGAGACAAAGGTGTTGGTTGCATTGTAACCAGCTTTGAGTGCTATTTTTTTTAAGCCCTGCAGAAAATTCCAGAAAATGGAAACACTTGATATGAAAGAGTAAATTGACTGAAGCTTGACTGTCCCTGCGTGCAACTCTCTTTGTAGTTTTCGCTTGTATTCCCTGTTTTCTTTTGAAAGCACTGGCATGCACATTTTTACTATTCATCATAAACTTATGAATATTTACAAGTGTGGGGAAGATCTGGAGGTGGGCTAGGAATTCATCAAATTTATGAAAGCTTCTCGGGTGAAGTGAGGGGGAGAGTCTGAGGTTTGCTTCACTCTGACATTTAAGGACTTTTCCCACCATTTAGATTACTATAAATCCTGCATTTTATGTGTGGCTATATATTTAAAAGGATAAAAAAAATGTGGCAGTTACGATAAGGTTCCTCACTGCTCCACAGTTGGTCTGATGGAGCTACCCTGCTGACAGCTTTCAAATATGACGCTTTTGTAGTTTTGTAACTTTTTGCTTCGTTAAGCTGAATTATAAAGGTTCCTCTTAAGGTTTTTTCCTTTCTACATTGTCATATTTTATATCCGTCTCCCTCTATGTATAATTTTTTTTTTTTTTTTTTGGTTACGTGTTGGAGTGCCAAAGGAGACAGGACATGAGAGCAAGAAAAAGAGAGAGGACGAGGGCTGCACTTTGTCATTCTTTTGTCTTTTGTCTCGAAGGCCTGCTGCCCAGCTTGATTCACAAAGCAGCTTGATGTGAGCCGCTTTGTGAAGGAGCGCGGCATTGCTCCCCGAGGCCTGTTAAACACTGTTCCCATTTTCCTATTGTGGCCGGTCATGAGGAAAGGTATTCAAGAGCAAAGGAAAGTTTCCAGTTTACTCTGGGGCTCTGTTTGTGTTTGCATAACTGTGCATGCTTGCTCTGAGTGGAGATCCGGCAGTGTGCACTGAATTTTAACATCCCTTCACTAACCGAGCTTTTTAATTTGCTATCATGTAATGGCCAAAATTTATTTGAGTTTTTCCCTCTTTTCTGAGCCTCAGTTACACTAATCCTGCTGATTCAGCTGTATAAGAGGATGAAGCTCAAAGCCACGGAAGTGGACGTTAACGTATGTTGCAAGATTCCTTTTCAAATCTTTTTTTTAAATTCTTTTATTGATAACTTTTGATTTTCAAGAGCTGCTCTTCTTCTAGCTGTATACAAGAAGATATAAAGCACGCTGTCATGCTGAAAGCAGAGAAGCAAGAACATGGTAAACAAGCTGAGCAGCTAGACGTTTTCTGCGCACACTCGACCGTTTATAGCCGTAATTTTTTTAAACAGTTATAAAAAGGATCTTTCTTGAAGTAAGAATGTGTCAGAGCTTTAGAGGATTACATTATTTTTTAAAGTAAGCCAGTGCAATACTCACCATGTTAGCTGAATTCAGTATACTTTTTCATATTGTTCTCCACACAAAAACCTTTCACGAGTGAATCTTTATGCATTTATATATTAAAAAAACTTCTCACTCAACATATCTTGCTTGGATGTTTTGCAGTGTAATACAAAATGTAACCCTCCCCCCAACTCAAACTAAATCAGGGAGGTAATATTTAACTGTCAAAGCTAGATTTTCGCCACCTTGGAACTGCATCCTTAATAGGCCACTTCTCTCGCCTACGGCTTCAACCGATGTGAATTACCTGACCGAGTTTGGGCCAAGTTGTCTTTTCCATTAGATACCGAATGAGAAACTCACTCACTCTTAAATTTCAGCACCCACTGTATCAGGCAGTTTTCCCAGTATCCAACACGGTAAAGGCTGCAGCTGAAGGCACTGCTATAAATTCCTTCCTCCAGGACAAAACGTCACGCTGAGCCTTCAATATCTAACTCGGCGGAATATCAATGCTAAGAGCCGTCTGGCTTGTCATCCGGGATTTTCCTTCTGCTAGCTCTAACAGTATAAAAGCAACAGCAAAAAGACAAGGATAGCAAAGGATAGCAAAGGCATATAAAATAAAGAGAACTAATTATCTTAAAATAATTTTTTATCAAAGCACACGTCTGAACAAAACATTTGTTCTCTTAGTGTTATTGCTCACTCGTAGGACGGTGCCCACTGGACATCCTTAAAAGCTCATCTCACAGAGGTACATCTTATGTCACCATGCTTTCTTCCACCTCCTCCTCCACCCTCTTATCTGCCATTTCCCTCCTGCTTTTACATTTTCTTCTTGCTTCTCTTTCACTTCTGTCCTCTGTGGGAAAGCAAAAAATAAAAATAAAATGACACATGCATCTCCACTCCCTGTTTTTACATCCGTTTTTACATTTGCAAATGAGACGTGGGACAAATGCTAGCTTTCCATCCAGGTGCATTTGGCATGGAGATTCACCTTCTTCAGCAGAGCAGAATGATTCAACTCTATTATCTCTCTGTCAAAGAGGCTGCTGCTACCTGCCCCGCCGGTGGAAATGAGGTATTTTTACATTTGTTGGGGAGGACAGGAGAACTGGCAATAAGCCGATGGGTATAATGCATTGGTCTAGCACTTTTTTTTTTTTTTCTTCAGATCATGTGATCTTGTTCTAGATCACAAAGAAGAAGGAGAAAGCAGCCAAGGCCTTGTATATGTTTAGTGCTGGAGGACATATAGCAATATTTCTAATGTGCTGCATTTAATGTGGGTCTGGCAAGTAGATAGATCTGTTTGCATATTGTGTGTGTTTATACACTTGTACACTTGCATATAACAAGACGGATGGTTTCTTAATTCAAAGCAGGTTGTGTCTTTGTTTGTGGAATTATTTGGCATTTTGCTCAGAGTGATGCAGAGTTCACGCTTTATTGCGCTGTGCATTAGAAATCATTCAGTCCATACAAATAAATGCGTGGCTCCTGGCTCACCTCTCTCCAAAATAAAAACAATAGGAACTGGCAAGAGAAATTATATGCATGTATAAAACTGCTAAAAGGGCATTTAAAGTAAAAACAGCAGTGACATTATAATATGCAGTAGATGTTAATATATGCACTTTGTCATGTTAGAGCGTGGCCTATACATCAGGATATATGATTCAATTTTCATTAAAAAAAAAGGCTGTGTGACTTACTAAAGGTCACACTTTTAATCTGAGCAATAACAATCATGTCCTGTTCAAAAGCTTAGTAAATGTGGCCGGCGAAGACGAAAATAAATAAACGAGCCCGCTGTCATGATGACTGTTGTCACACTCTTCAGGGGTTGCCCTCTTATAATATAATATCGTTGTGCACTCGGCAGCAAAGTGTGACTAACTGCTTTTGTCTCCCTCAGACCAGAGTGTGGATGTCAGCGTTCTGCTTTAGAAATAAACCAGTTTGCAGCTGGAAGAATATTCCCGCGCAATCTCCAGACATCTCTGTTGTTTTCAGCTTAATAGAATCGAGTATAATCATGAGTGACAACAAAGCGTACTTGTGTAACTCACAGATATTTTTTGAAAAAAGAATTTTAAACGGCAAAATAATTACTATTACATTGACTGTTAGTTGTGTTTGCCGAGTCATTTTGCAGCTTGTCACACATGAACAAAAGCTTTTATCAGACTTTTTGTTATTATTTTTTAATTTTTTTTGTTAAAACTGCTAAGCTGTAGGCAAAAACTGTGTCAACGCCTCTTCCAGAGCCAGTGTCCTTGTCAGGAACTCAATTCCCAGCTTAGTGTCGATGTTTTTATGCATAACGTTTTGCAGTTTTGTACCTTTGTGGATCTTTTTTGAATGCGCACGCCTGAGGGTAAATAGGAGACTTTTTGTTTGCAACAGTTTTCCATACCTAACAAGCTCATGTTAGTGATGGAAAAATTGAGTGTGGGATTTGACCCTTCTGCAAATAGGGTCAATGCAGCAGGATAACACACACATAGACCTTGTATTCTCCTCTCTATTGCCCTCTCATTTTTTTTCTTCTTTGCTTAGAATTGGAGGATTGCTGATTATATTGCCTCTCCACACTAATCTGCTTTCAGGTCGCACATTTGTAAGGTGAAACACACACTCTCACATACGTGTATCGAATCTGCACGCAAAGAGGAGTAATTTGTTTTTCTTTGAGTGCCCTTAAAACTAGCTGCTGCTCTGGGGGGAGAAAAAAATCATCCAATCAGCAGAGCGTCCTTGATGTTAAGCCGAGTCGTCACAGATTGAAGTGGATTCTGCTTGTTACCCTGATCAGACAGACATGCTCATTCAGGTGAAGGCTTTGCTCAGCTTGATTAGGTTATAGAAACGTTAAATAGTTTTTTACACTGTCAGAGCTGTTTGTACCTGTGGGAATCGCAGTTTGGACCCTCAGTTCGGTCTTCTTTACGTGTGTTTGCTGTACACGTTGTATGTCTGAGTTCAAGCAGGCAGCTCTCTGCTGCTGTGTAGCTATAGGTGCTGTGTATTGTCTATAATTTACTTCATGGTCCACGTTGTGATGTTTTAAGGGGGTTTGATGTATTATGCTTAGATGCAATGACCAGAAGATAAAAAGGATGATTCTTGTGTCCTCTTCATCATCCTGTGCCAGTGTTGGACTGCACTGCTGCTTTGGTGGCAAACACAAAGATTGGCACAAAAAGAGGGTTCTGGATTTGAATCCACGACTAGCTTGGGGCCTTTTCGGTGTGGAATTTGCATGTGTGGGATCTCTCTGGGTACTCCAGTTTCCTCTCGCACTCATATATTTTAGGGTAATCGGTGTGAATGTGAGCATGAATGGCTGTCTGTCTCTCAGTGGTAACCCTGCAAATAGACTTGCACCTTATTCAGTTTCAGTTATGCTTAGAGGTACAATCATTTCTTTTTTGAATTTATTTAACAGGAAAGAAATAATGTAATACTCAGAAATCTACATTAATTAATGTGTAATTATGTCTTCCAACAAACTGACATATTCTCAGAAATGCAAACTATTAAGTTTATGTAGCACTGGCTTGTGGAAGAGGTCATGTTGCCCTGCCATCAGTCGTCATACAATCTTGGAGATTGACATCACCGTTCCACCTAATCCCGTTTTGTGTATGCAGCTAGAGACCACTGAGAGGCAGAGGGGCGGGTAACTCATAGGTGTTCAGTTGCCGTGGAGGCAAATTTTAATTTGTGTCTGCACCTTCAGACTCAAGATATGAAAGATCTGAGTTAAGAGAAAATGCAGGAAAGAGAGACGTGATCAGCGTTGGGATAAAATGAGGGTAAATATTGGCACAGTAGTCTTTCCCAGATGAAAGTAGCTGCAGAGAGAGAGGGGTGGATTTTAAAGGTGATTCAGCAGTTGCCTGCTTCTGCTCGACGGGTAGATATGTAGCATCTTTGATCTTTTTGTTCTGTAGCGGCCACAAAAGTATAAAGCTTTTGATTTGGGAGGAGTAAGAAAACAGAAAACAGAATTCGGTTCACTGCAGTCGACTGACATGGGTGAGGTCTTCCAAACGGTACCTTTAAAAACTAAAGCCTGGTTAACAAAAAGGTTTCTTTTCACACCATTTTTTTTAAAATCTGAAATGTGAAGCCTGTGTGTCTCTTTCAGTTTCCCACAGTGTGGGTTTTCCACTTCGGGTTGGTCTTTCTGCAGGTGGTGGCCTTCCATCATTTCAATGTGCCAAGACATGCAGCTCTCTCACTCTGTCTCTCTCACCCTTCACCTCTTGCTGTCTGTGCTACAGTGAGAGAATGCTGCCTGTGTGCGATGCTTCCAGAGAAAGTAGCACCTGTGTCCTGCTGCAGGCTGCTTTCCCTCTGGGTTTGATATTATCCTTGTTGGTACCCACACACCCACACACCCAGCCGCACTCATGTCCTCCGCTATATCCGTCCCCTTTATTCAAGCACTCTGTGCTCATTCATATGCTGCGGGGGATTCCTATTTTGCTGCCTTGATTCTATTCCTTCCGGGGTTGTGGGAGCCCGCACCTGTGGGGTACTACACACACACACACACAGACATTTGTGGGTAGAATTTGCTTGCATGCCTCCTATTTAAACTGCAGGGAACCTAACTCTGGAAACATTAACATTTGCCCTCTCAGTTCCAGCTGCGAGGAAAATAGGTGCATGAGCTGTGGAGCGGGCAACGTGACAAGTAGAAAAAAGAGAATATTATCAGACTCCAGTTGCCAAGAGATTTCTTTTAAAAGAGGATCAATGTGAACTCTGCATATTTTACAAACCTACAGACCCGTTAAGCTACATCAAACTGAGGTTTTATTCCATATCAAAGGGAATAAAATTGTTCTCCGCCATAAAGCGAAGCTTTGTACTGTTAAGGTTGTCATAAATGGGTAGTGGGATCTGTGGACATCAGTGGAGAAAACTGAAAAAGTGCTGAACATGTGGGGAAAAAGGGCATGTTGGCTTTCAATGTGCTGAAATTGGCATATAGAAGAGGTCCGTATGCACTGAGTGAGCAAGTGTTTCTGTGTGCTCACGGTATTATCTAAATGACAGTAAAGCCAAAGCTTGTATCAGCTTTCTACTGCTACATTTTCCTGTCAGCAGCTTGACTCACACAGCTACATGTGAGTCAGCTGACACCTCACCCCAGTGAACAATACACACTCGCACACAAAATACTGTCCTCACATCCACACATGGCAGTGGCAGTAGCCCAGCCACCCTTGGAAGATGAATGAACTGGACATTAGTTTAAAAGTCAACCTAAAAATGAAATCATCGTTCTTCTCTCTGTCCACCATCCTACTAACACTATGTGGTTGTTTATACTTGACTGAGCATCTCTGGGAGTCTGGCCTCGCAACCTCATCCTGTTAGCTCAGACAAGCTTGCAGCCCTCAGCAACTTCAGTGCTGTATTCAGGTCAGAGCAAAACACAAACCTCCCCTCTCAGATTTAAGCACCCCGGTTATTTATAAGAATTACTTATTTTATTATTATGTAAGAAAAACAGAAATGTGTAAATTATGGTCAGGCAGCTGAATTGTGCCTGGGAAATCACACCGTCAGTTGTTGGTGTAAATAAAGACACTTATGAATACATCACTATGGAGTTAAAGCTCTTTTCAGAATAATAGAAATTTCTTTTTTTTTTTTGTATTCCTTGTCAACCCTTGTGCAAGAAAAAGAACAAAAAGACAGACACCCCCTGCTTCTCTCTGTTTGCAGAAGTCTGTTTTGCAGCCCTGGGGCTAAAAGGTCAAACATGAATACAGAGCAAGGAGTCAATCATTGGGGTGAAACTTTCATTTAGTCCAACTTGTAAACTCGTGAACTTCACCTGTTAAGGGAAACATGTCAGTTCGCGTCGCTCATTCTGTGGAGTCAACTTCTCCTTTGCCCTGCCTCAGGTAGTCATCACCTTCATTTTCCAAAATTACTTTCAGCAACTTGAAGAGAAACCGAGGTTTCTGTTCTGTATGGCTGTGGAGTAGAGTAGAAGATTGTTTCGGGGATTGAGAGAACAGAGCGTCAATACTAGGAGAGCAAGAAAAGAGGGTGAGAAGAGTAAGTAGCAGGTCAGTATTAGGTGAGTCTATTTTCCACTCAAAAATCTTTATAGCTATTTAAGACCTGGATTACTACCCGCCTGTGACCAGTGAACAATCAGAGCAGATTCTGTTTAACTTGCTATTCTCCCTGAATTTTTAAGAGCTCTGGGGAAGCCAGAGTAGTCTCTGCCTGCTGCCCCTCAGCTGACAACAAAGCCTTTGAAGTGACAGTGAGTATATGGGCTCAATGTACAATTTCACCTCTGAAGAATATGAAGCAATAATCTGGATGTAAACCTGAGCTGTCTGAAAAATCCCGCCGGTACCCTGGGAAAATTTTACTTCCTTTCTGCATTACCCTCCCAGCAGAGACTCTTAAAAATGCTTTAATGTCCTGGTGAAACCAACCCCAGTATATTTTTATGCTTTTGCTAGTTGAGAAAAGTGACTGCAGGAAGGGAAGCGTCTTATAAAATAAAAGGTTCTGGTTACATTGCATTATGACACATAAAGACATCTCATTATGTCATCTTGTTCTCCACACTGATAGGCTGTGCGATTTTCTTGTCATGCTCTGTGGTTTGACCGCTTATTTGTGAGACAGGAGAAAAGTAAAGAGCCACACACTTGTAGGATTAACTTTCTATTGACAAGAATATGTAAGCTTATGTAAGCGTCAGTGTGTAATATCATAATTCCTGGAACAGGATGGTAAAAATAAAATAAAATAAATAAGAAACTGATGTGCAGTCGGATGTTTGCCGGCACCTGCAAAATTTCCTTTCAGTTGCTTTTTTCCTTAACGTTCTGGAACTTTTCTTTTAAATGTCTTTCCGTTTGTGTTTAATCTCTCCCGGCATTTCTGTAGTGTTTTCCCTTTAAGTGTCTAATTGAGAGTTAGGCTGATTGGGGTGTCAGAAGGCTTTAGGACCACACAGACACATCTAGCCTACAGTGCTTTGCTGATACTGAATGGGTGTGCACACATGCAATCATGTGGTAACTAACATTTCCTTCGCGTCTGTCTGAGAGCTGAGATGTCAGGATATATTTGTGGTCCACATAATTAGACAGCTGTGTCTGCGTGTGCCTACGAATGTTTCTGGGGTTAAAAGAGATGGTTTTAATGACTACATTTTTTTTGCATTCCCATCTACAAATTTCCTTTTGCATAGTGACTTTGGTACACATCAAAGGCAACAACAAAATCACAAACAACAACGCAGGAAACAAAATAAAAAGGGGAGCTCTGCCACTACGCTTTATTGCTTTCCTAATATCAGTAAAACAGGCTGTTCATATACAGCACAGGGCATTCAATCCTGAAGAAAAGTCACAAATTTCTCATTGATTACAGGAATCTCTTCTCCTGGCATTAATAAATCCCCCTAACATTTATGATTGAATATAAAAATTAAAGTGCTGTGAGGACGTATTTGCACTCTTTCTGGGGTTTTTTCTGGATATTTGCAATGCTCATCAAACATTTTTTAATATTTGACAAAGATAGTCTGAGTAATGAGAAATTTGCAGTTTTCAAATGGTGATTTCATTTATTAATGGGGGGGGGAAAGCCATCCAAACCTACCTGACCCGATGTGAAAAACCTGATAACTGCTGTGCCATCCTTGGCAGCAAGAACTGCTGTGATGACTGCAGTTGTGATAACTGACAGCAAGTCTTTCACATCAATGTGGAGGAATTTTTGCCAACTCTTCTTTGCAGAATTACTTTAATTCAGCCACACTGAGGATTTTCAAGCATGAAGGGCCTGTTTAAGGTCATGCCAAAGTATCTCAATTGGACTTTGACTTTGCTAAGCCATCCAAAGTGGTCTGCTTTTAAAAAAATAATAATTTGAGCTGTTCAAGGTGGACTTTGCCAGTGTTTTTGCAATCATTGTTCTGCTCCATAAACCCAAGTATGCTTCAGCTTCAGGGCAACTGATGGCTGAACATTCACCTTTAGGATATTTTTTTTTTCTTTGGCAGAGAGCAAAATTAATTGTTCATAACTCACGGCAAATTGTCCCGGTCCTGAAGCAGCAAAGGAGCTGCAGACCACCACACTACCACCACCACATTGGAGTATTTGTGGATGGTATATGCTTGGTTTTAGACCTGATGTAACGGTTTAAGACCTTTTTTAAAAATGTTTGAAACATAAACTGACCTTAACTAAGTTCTTTAGATGTTGTTCTCAGTTCTTTTAAGGCCCGAGTCCTTTATGCACTTTTGGAGTGATTTTGGTGGGCTGGGCACTCCAGGGAAGATTCAGCACTGTTACAGGTTTTCTCCATCTGTGGATAATGGCTCTTACTGTGATTCACTGGATTCTCAAAGATGTAGAAATGGCTTTGTAACCCTTTCTTGGCTGATATATGTCAATGAGTTTTCTTTGAACTCAGTGTTCCAAAATATGTGGTTACTCATGGTTAATTCATGAATTCAAGAGGGGGTGGGGGGTCATTTTTTCACATAGGTCAGGTTGATTTGAATGCCTTTTTTTTTCTTAAAAGAAATATCCTCTTGAAAACTTACCTTTGTATTTACTGAGTATCTGTTTGATATTAAATTTTGTTTAATGATCTGAAACATGTAAGTGTAAGGAAGGGATAACTACTTTCTCACAGCACCGTATCTATTTTTTAAGTTTGTTGTATTTACATGTGTGAGCCCCACTCACTCATAAGTTCTCACTGTGGGTCAGGAGTAAGGAAGAGAGAAAAACTAATGCAGAGAAAATGTTTTATTAGGGTCTAAATCTGGGCTCAAATGAATAGTGTGCATATGGAAAACAGGAGATTTGGACTTAATTGGGATATCATATCCCCCTATGCGACAAGCAATAGCTTTAGGCGGCTGGGGGATTCCCATGATGCACTGAGTGTTTCTTCTTCAGTTACCTTTTTCACTTGCTATGTGTTTATACACCTTTCTGCATTTAATGATCTGTTATTATTCATCTCTGGCTCTCTTCCACAGTATGTCTTTCTCCTGTCCTTATCCGCCCATCCCCAACCAGTCATGGCAGATGGCCCCGCCCCTCCCTGAGTCTGGTTCTGCTGGAGGTTTCTTCCTCTTAAAAGGGAGTTTTTCCTTCCCACTGTTGCCAAAGTGCTTGCTAATAGGGGGTCATATGATTGTTGGGGATTGTTTTCTTTGTATTATTGCAGGGTGTTTGCCTTACAATATAATGTGCCTTGAAGCAACAGTTGTTGTGATTTTGGCACTATATAAATAAAATTGAATTGAAAATAAAATTAAAGTTTTAGATAATTTAAAAAAAATATGAATCCCAGCTATCACTGTGTTTGTACATGTAGTTGAATGAATAAAAGTTCAGTGAAATTGCTGCTGATAAGCTTAACTAGCTTTTAAAAGCATGATTTTTGTTTTTAAATAAACCGAGAAGGCTAAACAATAATAGCATAGCATGCAATAGACATCCCACACATTTCTTTCACTGTAAAATCATATTTTTCTCAAAATTAAAATTATTATTCATTATAATTTTTCATTTTGCTTTTCAGTGCTTTAGTTTGTACACAAATACGTTATTTATTTTAATGTTTTTTAAAAAGTCTGTTAAGCTGCTTTTTACTGAGACATATCAAATCGCCTTTTCTTCACCACCCCATAAAGCATCCTTTTATTCTTTTTTACCAGCATGTTAGTGCAACAGCCGTTCTAGTTCATTTTTTATTTCAAAAATATTGAAATTCTCCCTTCCCAATATTCTCTTGAGCATCTGAGAGACAATATGGGGCTCAGTGAATTCCCGAACTCATAATCCAATTTCATAATTCACAATTCCCCTTTCCTACCCACTTGCCAAGGCGAGAGCAGCAGAAGCACAGAGGGGCATGCGCACTGACGTGTGGAACATCAGTGACTGTGAGCAGAAGACTCAGAGGTTTGTACAGCAGGCTGCTCTGACTGTGGCGTAAACTGCAGGTGACGTTCTGGTAATTGGACGTCCCTTATCTTCACTTCCGAAAATTCTGAAGTGACTGATTGAAAGTCTTTTTCACTTTCTGTACGTGAAAAAGGTTTTCAGCCTCTGGCAGCGGTGTAGGCAGTCCTCTTTATTCTTTATTCACCTGCTGCTTTGAATGGCGTGAAAGAATGTGTACACTCTTACTGCATGGATGGGATTTCTAAAAGTTAACCTGATTCTCGCAAATTCTCTCACCCGCAGCATATTTGTTTGCAAGCTACTTTATCTCATTATTACCTTGTGTGTGTATAATGTGTGTGAGAGGATGTGCATTTGTAAGCCTGGCCCTTGCTAAATCCGTATGTGGCCATGGCCTGTTCTTTGGCTCTGAACTTAAATGTCTTGGCGTCCGTTCATGGGTACACAAGCGTGATATTGAATCACACAAAGAGAGAGCGGGCTCTGATTTCCCTCCAGGGTCTGCCCTCTGTGGCCCCTTGTCGCCACCCCTCCCCCAGCACATTGGGTGGCAGCGAAACACGGCATGGCCAGAAGATGGAAACTCTGATGATGTAATGGAGAACCACGGGCAGCACGATGACACAATAATTCTCTCATAGGGGTTTTATTGCCACCCACAACAGCATAGCCAGTGGGTTCTGAGTAGATGGTATTTATCCATCTGTCCATCTGTAGACAGATTTTGTCTCAATAATAGCATCCCAACTCTGCAGGATGTTGCCATACTGCAGGTCAATTTGCCACTTCAGTGTTCTGGCTTTAATTTTTTCATGGCCTGAATCTTGTGCCAAATGTTTGGTTTTTAATTATTTAGGGGCAGTTTTTACTAGTGGAGCTTTTATTCACTTTTTTATTGTGTGATATCATTTTAATATTTTGTTTTATCCTGAGAAAATATTTAATCATGTTTCTTTTTTTATATATCACAGATCCTCCTGACTGTACAACAAGCCACTTTAAGCTTATATCAAGTCCTGTTTATACCACCCAGCATGAATAACAACACTTCAGAGGTGTGTAGTTGATATCAGAATGAGAGCTGAATACCACACTTGGTTTGATCTCAAGCTAGCCGTGCTTTTATTTAATATTAAAGCATCGATATTTTTTTTTTTTCAGTAAAGTTTGATAAGTCATCATAATGCTGTAGACTTTAATAGATGGAAAGATTAATTGTAGCTTTCAGTTTCCAAAAATAAGAAGATGCTGTTTGAATATCCCAGTTGAAAGTTATGTAGCATTGTAGACAAACTCTTACCAGTCAATACTTCCACCATATTATCCCAGTATGGGACTAATTAGCAGGCTGACCCATTGATTGGCATGTAGTGGTGTGCATTCTGGGTGACAAACTGACCTGCTTTTGTTTCATGTGTAGCATGATCTAGATTATTGATCTAAAAGTAACAAAAGCTATGATATTTTCCGAGGACGTGTTTCCATATATTTTAGCCATAAATATACTTATATGAAGTCCAGCTTGTTGTGTAGTCTTTGCCAGTAGACTTCTGGTCCACTTTGAGGACTTGAATCATAATCTGCCAGTGCCATGCTAGAAAAAGGATAAAGTCTTTAAAATTCTAGCACTTCAGCAGCTTCAGTATTTTCTACATCCAAGCTGAGAAGGCTGCATCTTGTGGTTCTGGTGCTGTTTCACTGACTTGTCAAGTCAATTAGCAACCCCCATCATGAGAGGAAGGAGCTAACTGTCCTAGTGTCAGACTATATGTGCCAAGGTTTCTTTCATGCCATTGAGGAATCAATGGGGACTTGTTTCTGCATGTGGCACGTTTTTTTCTTTCTTCGTTTTGTGTGGAGGTGGTGTGGAAATCGATGGCTTTTAACTCAGACGAACAGCAATTCAGATGGGAGCCAAGCGTTTAATGAAATCCTGCCCACCAGAGACACACTCGCCCAATTTGTCTGATGCACAAAAATGTGTGATCTTTAAGAAGTAGATCTTCCAGATACATATTTTTAATCATACCCACCAACTATGGGTATCCCATAAGTGCATTACCTTTGGTAGGATTCGTTGTGACATTGTAGCAAGTTGAACTGTTTCCCAGTTAGTGTCATCGTATAGCTATCTATAGGCGATGAGTCTGTGCCAAGCCAATTACTTAACCCTGACCCAGGGTGACAAGGAATCAGAGAAGCTCTGGACATAGTGGCTATATGTAGTTTTGAAAGAAAGCAGTGATCCAGCTCTAATGTGGGAGCTGGAAGCACCCTGGGCTCCAAGCTGAAACTGGAAGGAAGCGGCGGAAAATGCAGGCACTATTGAATGTATACTGTTGGGACAAAAAAGCCCAGCCACACACAATGAAACACTGATAATATGATTACAGGGTCTAAAGTCTAGACTTGAGGCCTCAGGGACTTCATTCTGTCTTTGTATTTCTCTTTTTTCAACCTTTATCACATGTACTTTTTTACAAACTTATCGTCATGAGGGCCGATAGCATCTCTTTGTAATTTACTGAGAGGGAAGGGATGCCCCAGAGACATCCATTCTTATTCACCTTTCACAAGAAAAACCTCTCAAAGGCCATGTCCAACCTAATGGGGATACTCTTTAAGTTTTATGAGTCTTTTCAGCTTGTATTTTAGAACTGACAATATGCCTGAGCGCCAAAACAATGGAAAATACCCCATGCTTTCTTCCTCCGTGAATTGAAAAGCTAGAAAATAGTACTGGTCTTGCATATTTTACATCGATATTTTTATTAAGTAATGAGGATAAAGCCATCCACTCATTTTTTTTAACCCTTATCCAACTTCTGCAGTGTGGTTGGAGCTTTTCCCAGCTCTCGTTAAGCAAGTGGACACCTGGACAGGTTAACCTACAATAGGGAAACAGACAACCACATATATGACACACAGCCTGTTAGATTTAAAACCACTATTTAATCTAGTAGATGTGTATTTAGACTGTAGCAGAAAGTGAGTCAACTGCAATTGTGAAATTTTACAACTCCAGTTCCCAAAAGATGAGACTGTGTGTAAAATGTAAAAAAACAAATCCCATAAACCCAGACTTTATTTACAGTAAAACATGTCAGATTTTACATTTACTTATTTTTTTTACTATTTCCTTAAAAATATTAGCTCATTTTAAATTTAAGAGCAGAAACGTGTCAAAATTAGGATGAGGTCAACCAAAGGCTGGAAAAGTAGTGGTACTAAACAGAAAGAGCAGGAGGAACATTTTGCTATTCATTAGATCAACTGGTAGAAACATGACTGCATATAAAAAGAGCATCTTATAGAGGCAGAATTTCTAGTCAAGATAAGCAGAGGCTCACTAATCTGCCTTTTAGAATGTTTCTTAATGTAAGATTGTAAAGACTAAGTATTTTATCATCTATGGTACATAATGTTGTGGCAGGGTGTGGCTTGGGGCTCAGCTGCAGGGGAGGCTGAGACACACTGGAGCTCCATCAACCAATTACGTCTCCCCTTTAAAGGATGTGCAAGGACCTGAGGTGTTGTTGTGAGTGTGTGGGTGGCATCTGAAAAGCTGTGATAGAGTATTAGAGGAAACAACAACCAAATAAAATGTTGTAAAGTGCGAACTATATGGTCGGGTCCGTCGTTCTGTCACAGTGGTGCCGAAACCCAGGATCGTGGCGTGGCAGAAGCATGACTGACCCAGGCAGTGGAGCCGCTGGCCCCCATGGTGGCTGAGCAACCAAATAACTCAATACAGGTTAAAGCTTTATCATGCAATGAAGAAGGCATGTATCAACATGATCAACAAATGCTGCAATGTTCTCTGGACCAAAGTTAAAAACACTCAGGCAAAGTGGAAAACTGTTCTGTGGCCAGACAAATCTAAATTTGACATTTTTGGGGGGAAAACATGCCATGATGCCATGTCATCAGACCAAAGAGGAGAGGGACTATCCATCTTGTTTATCGCTTTTTAATGGTTATTACCCTTTAAAGCATAGGCATATAGGCACATGCTGAGGAGGGTGTAGTACCATTATCTTTCTAAATAACACCAATATTGTTGGACCTTTTTTCCTCTTTTTTTTTTTTGTTTGTTTTTATTCCCCACCTTAAACTGTTGTTGCTAAATGTATATCATGTTTGTTTCTTGATTTTTATCTTAAAGCTTTTTTATTACGTGACTAAACATCTTTAATTTGAAAAGGTCTTTCTCAGACCAATGACACTAAACCGTACAGAAGGCTGTAGAAAGTAAAAGATGCTGAAACGTCATGCGTAAACTCTTCGAGCATGCCATTGTGAGTTCCCTCTTTCATGTACAGAAATATCCATGTGAAAGAATATTGATGTAGCATTAAATTTTCCATGTGAAGCTTTTGACATCTAGTGCCAGCATCGAGCGGTGTTTGAATGATGATGTCCGTGTATTGATTCTAGCATGTGCACCAGTAGATGGACAGGCCCACATATCTATTTGCATGAGGTAATACCCATTTTCTTCTTGGTGTTATTTGGAGCAGAAATTTGTGTTAACATGCAATCACTCGGTGTCTACAACCATGAAAATAATGAAACGGAGCCTAAGCATGATTGCTCATAACAATGTTGATCTTGCATCACATGTTTGCCCACACAGATGCACACAACACACAACGCAGACCCCTGCGAATTCTACACCAGTTTATGGAGATTGCCCATGCTTATCATGATTGAACAGAGTGGCATCGTGAGAGTTGGAGCAGGATTACACCTAACCCCTCTAAGGGCTCTTTCCAGTGTTTTTTATTGTGCGTGTTTGTGGAATTGTTGAAATTGCTTGCCTGCCTCTCACACACCATCTGGGTTTTTTTTTCTTTGTTTAACATAAGCTCCAATCAATGTTTGTTTTTGACTATATGCTTATGTGGTGATTGCTTTGAAGAGCCCAATTTGCAAAGACAAAACTCTGCCTCTGTATGCTTTTTTTGTGCCTAATTGTTCTCTAATGCAAATTGAATAATGAGCTATGTGCTGTCCTTAAAGTTACAGGACACTGATGTATCTCAACATACATGTATCTACAGTGGTGATTTCGTCTCTCTGACGAAACACACCAACAGTCTGCACCTTTCTCTTGTCCTTACCTCTCTAATCGGGCAATTCAGTTGGCCAAGAGCATCTTTGCCAGCATTTCTCTTTTCAGCTAGCTGCTGAAACACAGAGGGAATCAACCAATCATGGCAATCATGGCTTCAATGTAATTGGCTGCCTCAGCCAGTAATCATGCCTCAGGGCTTCCTGATAATAATAGTGCATCTCTTCTCCCTGATTGTCTAAAGGCATTTCAGTGAGATGTTATCTTTTTTTCTCCCTTACTCATTTTTACAGTGAAGGAAATGTGGAAGGGGGGAGCCTCACCACAGTGCCTGTTGTACATGAAGAAAAAATAACTAGGAAAAATCGCTTTTGCTTTGCCTTTGATTTTAGATTTAGCAATTGCTTTCTACCTTGTATCCATCTCAAACTTGCTGTAGGTTATAAATGAATACACAACTGGACCATATGTGCGCATTTGTCTGTGCATTTGTTGGGAGATAGTCAGCATGCATGCTTGGTCAGCAGCCTTTTTCATCTTCTGTTGACCTGGTTTCTGATGTCAAGCGCTGGCATGGTCAAGGGTGGTGAGTAGGTGCTCAATTCATCCTGAGCAGTAGACATTTGACAGTATTGGTCCACCATTAGACTCTGTGATGGATGCTGCACAGAGCAAGAACAGATGGGCAGAGGCTGCTAAGAATGGAAATGGAATTTGTTCATAGATATACTGCAGACATTCATTCATCCTACGGTATAGTTTGTAAGAAAAACAACATTCATTCACATTTCATTTTCTACAGTTTACATCCTGCAAACGCTACAGCAGATTAATCTTTTGCAAACTTCACTGGCAGGCTACAGAAGATTGTATGGGTGAAGGGATGGGAAACATGCTACTAACTATACTATATCAATTTGCTTTTTAATGTGATACACAACGCTAGTGTGTGTCTCTGTTCCTCTGCTTATTTTTCCTCAGTGCTTACTGTATCACTGATGTGTGTTTGCATACCCATAGCCAGGACCCTGCAGTGTATACATGAGTGTTTGCTGTCCTCCCTAGTTGTTTGCCCCTGTTTGTACGGATGAATACAAATTGGGCAGCATTCCTTATGGCTAGATTCGCCATAGTGAGTAAGATTTTTATCCCCTCACTCCCTATTTTGTGATCTGTTAACACAGACATGAGTCAGCTCCTGGCAGAAGTTTGGTGTTACCCATGTCCCTTGACACAGCCCAATAGTCATTTTACTTTGTGTTACAAGTAATATTGTCACGCCCTCTGTATTTTCTTGTGACCCTCAGTGCAGGCCATAGTGTGAGCGCTCCTGGCCTATTGTCTTGAGCAATCAACATCATGTGCATTTTTGCTGTTCTGTATGTGTCATGCTACTTGTTTTTGTTTCCTTTGACCCTTAAATTTTGCCTTAAGTAGTTTTGCTGCCATTGGTGTTGCATCCCTTTCCCTTAACCGATTGTCCTCGCTCTTTGCAGGAAACAGAAAGTGTGATTGTTTTTTTTTCCTGCTCTGAGAAACAAGAGGTGAGAGGGGACCCTTGGGTGAAAAACACAAAAAACAGCCAGCAGGAGGACACATGCCCTCCTTTTCTGGGATTCTGTTAGTGATTTGTGCAGCGTATTTGTCTGACTACATCATCATCACTCTAACATTATACAGTGGCCAAATAGTAGAACTAATCCAAGATTTTGACTTCATTTCTGTGAGCGACACTATTTACGAAAGTCTCTGAAGTCATGAAGAATTATGCATCACTATATTCCCTTACTACCACTGCCTGCTACTGAGAGAGAAAAGGTCAGTAATGATGCCCACCATCTCAGAGTGCTGACTAACCGACAGACAGGCTGCAATGTGTGAGACTGGGCGGTGCTCTGTCTGATTTGGTGATGTGTGGTACATGAACTCTACAGGGAACTGTGCTATCTCCATTCCTGTTCATCTTGTACACCTCAGACTTTCAGCACAACTCTGAGTCATGCCACCTACAGAAATAGTCTGATGATTCTGCAGTGGTCGGATATATTGGTGATGGGCAGGAGGAGGAGTGGAGAGCACTAGTGGGGTTTTTTTTTTTTTTTTTTTTAGTGGCGTGGTCTGGGAGAAATCATCTGCTTCTTGTAAATGTGAGTAAGACTGGAGAGATGGTGATCAACCTGAGAATGAGATGTCTGCAACACTTGTTTCTATCCAGAATGTTGATGTGGTGGAGCAGCACAAGTAATTGGGCATCTTCGCTTCCACATCAACATCAGGCTGAATTGGAACACAGAGGCTGTATACAAAAAGGGAAAGAAAGTTACTTTCTTCCAGTGTGTATCTGGAAGATACACACTTCCAATCATCAGTCATCACTGCTCAGTTTTCTAGCCCATTCCATGACCTGCAGAGTTGACAATGAAGACATGGACATTATTAATAAAACATGAATCTTGATTGAAAATACTTTAGTTGTTGCACTAATCAATTGTTTGTGGATGAAGGCATGCATGAAATGCTTTTAATTTATGTATGTTCCCGATAGTTCATGTGGTTTTACATGGTGCTTTTCCACACATGAAGTCATGAATATATTCATGCTAACTGATGAAGCCTTACAGTAAAGTATCAAGAGTATTTTAATTGTCTGTCATTTCTGTTCAGTAACATGTGAGATTGAAAGTATTTCTTCCAAACATTGTAATGGTAAAATGTATAATTAACTAGTGAATTTATAGACATGACATGAGAAGGTTTCACTCAATTTAGAAAACATGTTACTTGTTTGCATTCAGCAATGAGGAAATTGGACTCATCTGAGCATGACCAGGGTTTTTAGCAAATTTGAAGTTGTTTGTGAGTTAGTGGAAAAATAAACAGCAGTGTGAATCTTTATTAGCATTTGAAATTGTATATTTGGGGACAAATACAAACTGAGAACCAAGAAAAGGGAACAGAGAACTTTTAACATCTGACTGACAGCTGAACTTGCTGTGCCGCCATCACTAGAGATAGATGGGACTTCAGAAGCCATTTAAGAAGAAAGAACATATTCCTTCTTTCAAAACTATTTTCGTCTGTCCTTTCTCACATATTTCCTGTCCCCTTCCTTACATCTTCAGTGGGAGACGCTGTGTAAGAAAAATGTCCTTGCAATTAAAGAAATCAGGATGTACCACACCTCTCTCTTTTCTCCTGTCCCTCCTTTTATGTAGTTGCGTTTTCCAGCAAACCATCACACTTTCTTTTAGCTGTGGTTCTCCGCATATTTTTTTAATCCCTCTGGTGGCTAATATTAAAAAAGTGAAGAAAAAATAATTTTCTCTGTTCTTTTGCATCCCTCAGCATGTCCTTTTACCTCAGTCTCCCACTATGTGTGTGCCCTCTTCCCTTTTCTCCTCCATCCTCCCCAATCTCGGACTCACAGCTTTGCCTTTGCGCGAGGTGGACCAGGCTTATCTCTGCTCCTGCAAACATCCATTCACCGTTGCTATCCTGCACTCTTCCGTCCACTCTTTTTACTCCTCATCTGCTGTCCTCCTCACCTCTCTGTGCACTTCTCCTTTCTCCTCTTCGTTCCAATTTCCTCTGCTCAAATGAGATGTTGTGTACTGAGGAGAGTGTGTACATTCCTTATCACCAGCTCCTGTCTGGGTATTAGTTGGGCGAAATGGTCCTGTAATGAAACAGAGTACTGCTGTGCAAACACACACCAACCAGGTTTATAGGTGTTTTGGTGTGTGTGTCGGTGTATACGTGTGTGCACTTGTGCATGCACATGTACATCCTGACAAGTGGCTGATTAAGGTCACCCTCTGTCTTATCTCATTATTTTTGCCGCTGTCCTTTTCTCTCTTTCTGTCATTCTCATTTGCCTCTTCCTATTACTTCTCTCTTACTATTTATCTCTGTTCCTGTCTCTGTGTGTCCTGGTTATAAAGAAGTATGTCTGATTAAACTGTAAGTTTATAGAACGCAAGTGGATACGGCCTGCGTGTAATCTGTCTGTCTTTTGAGTCCTTGCCATACTTATCAACCCACATCCCCTCACCCGACACTGTGGCCCGTTTCCTCTGTTTTCTACTGTTCAACGTGCATAGTAGATGTGTTTAGCAACAATAGCAGAGTAACAGTCTGGGCCCCCTCTTGTTTGTTACACGGCTGTATTGTCTGGCCTATTTGTTGAATGTCCTCAGTCTTTGCATAACTTGTTGCAGAAGCAATGCTTTCACGAGCATTACCACTGTAAGCAGAATGAGCTTTTGTCTTTAGCAGAGACAGACTTCCCCTAACAGCCCTCTTTTCTGCAGTCCTGCACAATCGACAGACTTCTTTCACTTTTACACCCTTTTGGCATGCACTGATCACTCTTCAGGAGCCTGCATTGGGGATGAGACCCAAAGATAAGGTAATTCCTGTTAAGATACTGCAATCTAACAGTGTGCAGGTAATTCTATACGTTTTAGAAGTTTGCTACAAGCAAACATTGTGTGTGTGGCATACATACTGCGGTTCTAATAAGCTGTTGAGGGCGTCATTTTAGATACATATAAGCTGTAGGATAACATCTACTGAATAGCTGGATGCATGTCTGCAGTTATTGCCACGTCACATGATCTGTAGTGGTCTTTAGACTCAGACAACCCAAATCACACTGTGGTAGATTTAAACTTTATCCAATTGAAAAGCTGGTGTTGACTTTCTCTTTATAAGGTAATGTTTTAGTGAGCTTTTTCCCTCATGAATATGTTTTTAGAATCACTAGGAGTTTACACGCTATTGCACAACTTTGTATTGAAGCGCTGATTGTCAGTCCATTTGCTTCATCGCTTGTCTGTTTATGTATTAACTAAAATCTAAAGATTGTATTGGGAGCAGAAAGGGGAATTACAAAATAAAACACCAATTGAAAAAAGAAGTTCAGAGATGGAAGAGGGGTGCAACCAGAAGACAAAGTACACTGCTGCAATCGAAGGAGAGAGGAAGGAACGATTGTGTCAGGTTAATACTAGCTCACGACTCGAGGGAAGTCTTGCTTTTCCTTTCCTGCCGGTGTATACATCGAAAGCAGGATAATAACGTTAGTATTGTGAATGGTAACCGATCGAATTCTGCTTTTCTGCCTCTAGCTCATGTTTGGGTCAGCATTGTTGCCCAAGGCGATGGTTTTCAAGATTAAATCCTCCTACAGGGTGAATGCCTGGTTTCCCAGAGAGATAACTACAAAGGTCCATAGAGACAGTGAAAGCCGGTTTACATCTCAAGCATTAGCTGTTAGTGCCCCTCCTATCAGGTTCTCATTAGTTGAGGTTAAACAGAATGAAAAACCTTGTGTTTATACAGTGCTGTGTAACTTGTACGTTTAGCTAAGGTTTCAATCAGGTATGCATCACTTGACTCAGTAGGTCATAAATGGCTGCAGAGTAAGTTTAAATATGGGTGACAGTATGTTCCATATCAGTCACAGGTGAATAAATCAAGACAGCTCCTCGCCGCTCGGCTCCTCTCCTCCCCTCGTCTCCTCTTCCCGTTTTCAGACTGCTACCACAAAATGCTTTGCTACTATCTAAAATTGACATGACGACTATGACAACATTTCGCAAAAATGTCTAATGTCATAAAAATACAAAAGCAATGACAAGTCTGGACAGACATGGATCGAAACTGTGATTTGACTGGTTGGCAGAGACAGACTGTGGGGCATAAAAAGACAATGTAGACAATATCTGAGATAAAACCTGTACGGAGAAAAGTGTAGCAGTTATTTAAAACAAAAGACAAAAGTGATTTGACTATGAAAAATTGATGCTTGTCTAGTAATTGCAATTTTTTTTGCAATTAGCTACTGATTGCAAGTAGTTGTGGTGACCAACTGGTTGCTCACAGGTGAGCCACTTTCAATCACAACGTGATTCCACAGACTGCCAAGTGGGATGCAACCTGTCTCCAGACAATCACCAGCCTGTGAAGAAACTGTAGATATATTTTTAAGAATGACTTTGACTTGCAATGTTTCTGTTCTAGATTATTCGCACAATTTTATATAAACATGCATCTGAAAGTTCACCTACGTCTGTACTGCAACTATCAAAGACCTCGGCAATGACTACCAAGTCATGATACCGCATTAGTTTCTAAAGGAAATGAATATCTACTCTTATATGTATGAGTAGTCTACTTCATTAAGAAACATTCATTTTTCCATACCACAACATAGTCGCTAATTTTGATAAAGTGCATGACTTAACTCGCTAATTTGTATTGTTCTGTTTCATTACATTACTTATTGCATTCAAATGCTAGCTGTGTCCTATGTTGCACGTCACCTTGCTTAATAGTCACAGTTTTTTAACTGCTCTTTACATCCATATTGAACCAGACAATTTTTGTAAAATAGCTATTATCATGTCTTACGTCTCTGAAATGCCGGAGATATTCTCACACTGTGCTTGGACATGTTGTGATCTGGCTTTGCAAATTAGAGGAAACAACACATTGATTGAAGCTCTGCCTGTGCTCAAACACTGAGCAAGCTAGGCATCTGTTCAATTAGGCACATTAAAATGATTTTGTAGCACACTCTTCTCACCCTAGTAATGCCATCTCCCTTGACGATACCTTAAAATTGAAAGTGGACCTGTCAGTTTGCTTTCTCAATTACACACACACAGCAGACTAATGATGCATGTTGCTATGTTTTTTTTTTTTTTAATCTGCAACCATTTTGGTTAGATCTTTATTTTCCAAATTCTGCTGTTGATACTGATGCAAACCGTGAACATGTAACGCTGAAAGCTGCAAAGCTGCAGAGAATCCTGAGTGTGTAAATATAAAATTCCATTAAAGATGTTTTGTTGCTTTACTGCTATAAAGTCAACAAAAACACAACCATGTCATGTGACAGAGATATACACACAAAGGCACTCGCCAAATACCAAAAGGAGCTGTATACACAACATTCAGAATTCATCAGTTGTTACACAGCTCTGCTATCTCATAATATACTTTTCAATAAGCTATAATTTGGTTTCTGTTGGAAGTGATGTGGTTGCAAAAATCTTCCCTAATTTTCACATAAAAGGACAATCTCTTGTTTTTATTCCATATTGTAATAATAGGATGGGTGCGTTATTGCCATAATATGGCTCAGGGGTGCCTAGAAACACTTCTTTTCCCTTTTGAATATATTCCATTCCTGCTGGTGATTTGCCTCAATTACAATGATTTTCAATAGTCATTTTGCTGTAGATTCCATATCTTCCATTAAACAATTGAGGTCTACTTGAACAAAGTATGTTCACAAGATGGAAATGCATGGCAAATTGTCATTTTCTGCGCTATAAATGTCTGCAAATGTCTGACATTTCTTAATAGGAGCTTTATATTTGGATTGACATGAAAAGAATAGAGAATTTGGCTGATCTCTATGTGCTTTGTGCCAAAGCTTAACAGCAGTACTTCCTTCCTTCCTATTCAGTTCCAAGCCACTGTCAGAGATGTCTATCAGTGGATTGTGTTTTTGCCTTCAGATTTGCAGCGCGACCAGCCTCTGCTGTTTCTGGAGGATACAAAAAGGAACACCAATGAATAATTTATGCAAAGCAGGAATCTGTAAAGAGGTAAACAGACACAAGAAACAAAATGCAAACAATCACAGCAGCTTGCATGATTTAATTACTACGGAGTGCCCTGTGTTCTGCTTATTGGTGCTCTCTGTCCTTAGTGACTAAGTTGGGGTCGGCGGTCCTGGGAGATTTTTCTACAGAACAACTAAGTGAAGTTGGGCTTGTTGATGAGGGATAATAATTGCCTTGCAGTTTTATGCTCTTGCGTCACGTTTTAAAAGGAAACTTCACTGTTTTACACTTTTTTTCCCCCCCACCACCGCAGCAATTTTAAATTTGCCTCTTAATCCGACTGTTCTTCATTACAGAAATGCTGACTAGGCAACCTGTGCTATCCATACCAACAAGTACATCAATATAAGCTATCTGTTTTTAAACACTATAAAACATTTGCTTACCCATCGCCTTAAAACTACTGTAAGTCAGATGTCACGTGTGGTTAGGTAACAATCCACATAGGTGAAAAACTGCTCGTAACATTGAATCATTACCAGTAAGCAGCGGATGATGTGCTGAAGTGTCTGTCACAGTCGAGGGCAGAGTTGGGGGATGTGAGGGAGTAGGCCCATTTCAGGTTGTCACTGGGGCCCAAGAGTGACAACAACGGCCCAAGATGAATTGGGGCCCTGCTGGTTTCGTGGCTAGCTCGTATATGTTGCCTGATCATAAATAGCCAGTACTGCACTGCAGGGTGGAAGTGGTTTGTCATCAGGCCTGGCCCCAGCCTGGGCACCGACTCCCTGCTGAGAAGGAAATTTATCACTGTACAGTGATAAGACAAGGCTATTATTGTTTCTGTCCTCCTCCTTCTCCTCTTCCATCTCCCTTTCCTCCCCTTCTCCTTGAATGTAACATATCACCACTTCCTTTTTCCTAGATACTCTCTTATTCCTCTTTCCTCCTTCTCTCCTGTCCTCTTCTTTTGTTCTTCTCTCACCATGTCAAGACATACTTTTTTAAACTCCTGCTTTATCTGTTATATCTGTCCTCTCCCCATCACCACCCTTATATACCATCTTCCTTTCTCTTAGCACAAAGGTGATATGATCAGCAGAGTAATGACTCCTTGGAATGATGATAATCAGACACTTGGTGGAAGATAATGACCACATCGGGGTTTCCACACGGAAACCATATTCAAGTATTATTTTGCTACAAATACATCAAATGGAAGAAATGAGTGATTGAGATGAAGAGAGAAAGCGGAGAAGAAGGGGGATAATAAATACAAAGTGTGTAGGAAGAGTAATTGCAAGTGAGATGGCACAGAATGAGGTAGTGAAGATAAAAGGGAAGTGGAGAAGGATGCCTGCGAGGGAGACAAAAAGATGGAGAGATAGTAAACAGGTTATTTAGAGGTTAGTGTTTGAGATCTCTGAAAAGCTCTAAGTCAAACCTACTGTGGTATAGCTAAGTTCCCATTTTCTTCTTCCTTAACCTTCCTTTTTCATTTATGTTGTCTTTTCTTCCTGCTCTTAAAGCAAAGTGTCTTCAGAAAAATATGTCTGGCTTATGTCGCTCGGTACTAACCAAGTTGAAGCCTGGACCTCGACTCGTGAGATTGTCTTCTGAAGTTTTTTTTGGGAGAGATGCAGGCGTGGTACAGACACAAAATGTTTCTCTCTCATTGTCTTCCAGTGTAGCTGCTCAGCTGTCAGGAGCACAGAAGATCGATGCATTATCATAGAAAGGTCTCCTCCAAAGCTCTCACCTCATTTAGATGCTCTGTTTAGCTCTGACTCTTGCTAACAGCATGACACCGCACTAGCACCAAGGCCCTCGTTGCCTTCATTTCTTTGTTTACAAATGTATGCTAATGAGCGAAGGGGACTCAAGGAAGCAGGCGACCCCTGTGTGTTCGCTTTAATTCCTTCCCCGGTGACACATCAGCTTTGACGGTTGTGGTTCTGCATTGGCTCAGAGTTGCCTCCTTATCTTCTGTGCTATGATTGGAGCAGGGGCCTCTGGGTGTCACTAGCAACAGTGAGGATTAAATAGTGGTGTGTGTGCGCATATGCATATATATCTTTGTACACTTTGCTCACAGCGCTGTAATTAAAACCATCATTATCCAGAGGTCTGCACACTTTGAGCATTTATTTGCACTGATGCAAATGCAACACACAGGTGCGTCAAGGCATTTTGCAATGTTGAGTTAATGTTGTTTTGTGTGTGTGTATGTGTACTTCCATTTGGATATAATTGATCTGCTCTGGTCGCAATCATGTGTCTGTCTGTGAGTGGTTGCTGCAGCTTCTTAACATCTTCCTTTTCTCACTCTCTGGCTCTACTTTCTCTCTTTTTGGTGGATTTTGCCATTGATGAAAATGTTTTATTTTACACTCCTGTCTCCATGGTAACCCTGCATAGGGCCAAAGCTGACCTTAGAGGGCTCGAGATGGCCAGTGAAGTTCAGGGTGGCCATGGGCACTGAGCAGCAGGAGAAGATGGTAGACGGCCATCTGAGGGTTAGCGGGGAGAGTGTACTGGCAGGTAGCAGAGGAATCAGACTGTTATATTCAGCAGCCCATATCCAGGATCCATCCATCTAGATGGGCACGAACAGAATTGTCTTTTTTTTTTTTTCTTGCATGCGATTCAAAATAGAAAGCTAGACTGACCACTCAAATGCATCTTATACAAACAACATTCAATCATTCACACACACATTTAAATGCTTTATCCCATATAAAGCTCTTTTATGTCTAGCCACAAACTTACACACTGAAGGAAATAACCTGAAGGTCAGTAATTTGACCTGGGACTCTGTGGGGTTGTAGTCCATGTGAACTAGACCCAACCACCAACTTCCTGATTCACAGAAGCAATACAAACTGTACATTTATAACTACACATATTTACATTTATACCATTGTTTTCAATCGCCGGATTGCATGCACTGATTAGATTAGATCAGATTACGCTTTTCTGTCTCCCTTGGGAAAAAATGTATCTTGAAATTTTAACAAGTTGATTCTTTGTTTCCTTGGCCCTAGTGAGCTAAGAAAAAGATAATTGCAGAAGCTTTGAAAACTTTAAGAGCAGATAATATTTGTATTAAATTTTCAAGTAGATTCAGCTGAAAACTTCATTACAGTCCAGATGGTTTCAAGACAAACTCTAAGCGCTTCCTGGCATATCCTAATTGTGGATGTAAACTGACAACTTAATGCTACTCTCTGCATTGCCACGCTATGCTAAGTAATGCAAATATGGAGAAATGAAAGGCCAAAGCTTGCCTTTAGTATTTATGCATGTACTAAAGTAGATGTTATATTAATGAGCAAAGTTCTTACGCACTGACTTTCATTGTGAAGCCAAAAGACCTCACACTGATCCCCGTCGTTGTAAATTGCCAAAATCATCTGCTCTGAAATGCAAATGCTTAATTGATTCTATTCATTAGATTTGCTGCAACAATACCCTGTTAAGTATTAGTGTGTGTGTGTGTGCATGTGTGTGCTCGTAGACGTGTGAGTATTTTTTACCCTGACACTGCAATAAGGTCATTCTAGTTTCTTTCAGGGTGTCTATTAATCTTTGAGTGCGTGCTGGGTGTTGCGGCTCTGATTTGTCTCCATCCAGGCATTTTGTTTTTTGTTATTTGACTTTTCCTAATTGGCTTTAGATGGCTATTAATGAAGTGCAAAACATTACAGATGCTACAGGAAAGGCTAAAAGAGAGATTGTGGGACCTCTTTGCCCCTGACCCATATTACAGCACATTATGCATCTCTGTGCAGTCTTTTATTTCTGCCCTACACACCCACAGGCCTACAAGCACACTTTCCTGCTGTTTTTTTTTTTTTCATCTTTCCTCCCATCAAGTTCTCTCTGTCTGTTCTTTGTTGTTTCTCGCTCCTCTCTGTCACAATCCTTTTGTCTCTATTTATCTCATCTGCAAAGCTTTGTTATGCTCCTTGCCTTAATGCACCCTCACTTTGCTCAGAATGCTGTGTTAGTAGAGCTGAACTAAAGGCCAGGGAGTGCAGCACTCAGAGCCAGGCCCATTCATCAGTGTCAAAGGAGCCCTCCACTCTGCTTCATTACTGACCAGCTAATAGCACAGATCAGTGCAGTTTATTTGCTATAATTAGCTAGCTCCATTTGGCCAGCAGAGCCCCAGTGAAGCCTGCTACACTTAAGTTACCCCCTGCCATGCTATCCTGTGTGTATCTATATGTGTGTGTGTATGCGTGGATGTTTGTTGGTCCTTAAGGAATCATTAAGAAACTATTCTGGCACAACAGTTTGACATCTTTCACTGGCTTATGCCAACCATGTCTTATACCGTAATGCCTGATTGCTGAGTTAAAAGCCGTGCTTTGTAAAAGTTTACAAGCTCTCCTCTTATAAAAAATAGGGCAGTGTATTGGAAATGCATTACAGAGAGAGGGGAGGAGAGATAAAGAGGGAACAAGTAAGTGACTAAATCAGTCAATGAATGGTTGTTTGAGAAACGAGTGATTAAATTAGCGAACGTGTGAGCAGCTGGGTGAGCTTTGGCTCCTTGCCTTGTCGTTACACACCTCTATTCTCTCTTACAGTCTCTTTGCATCCCGCTCAAGTTGCCTATAGTCCTCACCATTGTGCCTGTCTTCTACTTGACTTTCTATATAATTCCCTCCCTCTTACCCTCTTTCTCTCTCCACTTTTGCAACCTGTTCCCCTCTCACTTGATCTTCCTTTCTTTCTCCCATTCTCATGCTTTTAAAAGCTGCAGTCCTTTGTTTCATCTTCCTATGCAATTTTAATCTCCCCAATAGAGAGAGGGAGGGGTGTATTTAGTGTTCCCACACATTTGGTGCGGCAAGCTCAAGGGGACTACAGCCTACGTCATTGAGATGGAGTTACAGTGTACTCGTGGAGTAGACGAGTTCAACTCGTCAATAATTTACTCGGCGCATGCTGTTACTGTGCGTGTCTGCTGTCCCGACCTCCTATAAAATCACCGTTTGCTTTGATGTCCAAACACCCTTATACCATGTGTTGGCTTTCCTCACGTTCGTGGTTTCATTTTTGCTTAATGTCCCTCCAAAATCTAAGCACATATGCATTAGTACTCAACAAGTAAGTTAGAGGATGTGACTGCAGAAATGATCACGCTAACAATAGAAGAGGCACGATGCATAAGCAAGGTGTTGTTGCTGCTGCTCCTGACATTGTTGTTTCAGCATCTCAGAACCAGCTGGCCTGCTGGGATTTGACTGCAACAAAGGAAAACAAAACATAGTTTGCTACAGTTGAGCATGCAAAACCACCTTGACAGCGAGGAAGGTCAGGGCCAGATGACTAAACTTGTTTAAGCTAACAGGCAGATAAATATGCCTGTTAGCAGCTCAACCATCTCTAAATTCAGTTAATCAAACTTTGAAGCAGCAGACGACTACACTGTGGTTTCACAATCATCAAACTTTGTTAATCAAACTGTTTAAAATGCTCTACTCGCTTACTGCAACTTTCACATTTTAATTCCTGTTGTGATACACTAACAGCAGGGTTAGAAATTGAAGTAAACAGCATGAAGTCATCCATCAGTCCTGCCTTGTGTTGCAAAGAACACGCTAGTGGTAAATGGGTGGGCGTATTTTCTTGCACAAATTAGTCCCCTTGATACCAGGTGTTAGGCTTCATTTGAATGCCAGCATCTACTTAAGGATTGTTGCTGACCAGATTTTTTTCTTTTTCACATGGCCGCCTCTAGCAAAATAATGCCACAGCTATCCTTTTCAGAATCCCAGAATGTTTACAGAAACATGACGGTGACCTTAGTGTGCTCCACTGAGATGCACAGTCCTTATGACTTAATACGATAGAGAGGCCTTGGGATGATTTCACATAGTAAGTCTGTAGTATAAAGCTAAAGAAGCTGAAGATGATACAGAGAAAGAAAAGGCCTCTAAAGACAATTACATTTTACTAAACCTTCCACATTAATATGTGGACCTGTTGTATAGTAGTTGTTAGTTCGAGTGATTATAATGTGCCTTCATAATATTAGAAATAACAAACTATTTTTTAATTTACCTCCCGAGCAAGCCTCAATGCTGTGGTGCACTATAGAGAATTACAATATTGTGATAATAAGGCTTTAAAAATTAAAGGTCATTAAAAAAGGTAATTAAAATATAATTCTGACAGAAGCTCAAAGCAGCAGAGTGCCTGTTTAGTGACACCAGCAGAAGGGTAATGATTCTGGATGTGACCCAGAAACTATGAGACACTATCTATGCTAGAAAAAGCAGCTCTGCTACATGGCTGGTATCAGGCTACCTGCATGTTTTACATGAGAATACTATGTCTGATTTGACATGTGACAGACAAATGTTTGCCCACAGAGTTTACATTTCACCCCATACTTGATTCAAAGCGATCCTGTATTTTAAATTTCTTGCTCAATTTTTCAAACCGGGGTCATTTATGATTTTTTTTTTTCTCAGAATGTTTAACATACTGTACTTTGGCACGCAGACTGGGATCAATCCACCAGTCTTCCAATTACCTCCTTAACCAAAGTTCCTCCTGATGCTCGCAGAGTTTTAATGTTACATATAAAGCACATATAAAGCAAATAGTGGGAAAAGAGTGTTTGTGTGAATGAGGTTTGTAAAATAAAGTGCTTTGAAAAACAAGTCCATTTATCATTTCCATCCTACAGTCATCCCACTCTAGAATTTTAAAATCCAGCAACATGTGTGGGTTTATGATATTCTTCATGGTCATCATAACAAAACTACAGATGCCTGATATAGAGTAGAAAAAATACAAGATGATTAATCATATATAAACTCAAACATATCTGCCAGTTTGGCACCTACAGTATGAGGATGGTTGGGGCAAAGACGAGTGTCCAGTAGAAAAACTGAGTGACTCACTCTACAATCATTAAAAAATACTTTGGTTTTGGCCTCTTCTGTATTCCTTATTTTCAGTATGACATGAACACTTACTGCTGTATAATAGAACTCAATAACCCAGAAAAATGGTTGAAACCCTGATATCATCTCCCTGGTTGCTGTATGACAGCAGGCTGTCTCTTACAAAGTGAGAATTATAGATCAAATTATTAGAAAGAAGGAATTATTGCATTTAAAAGTAAAAGCAACTGACTTGGTTGGCACATGGCTGTGAACAGACATCCAGAGAAAGTCGTCTCCACGTATACAGACTAGTATCACCTGAGCCTGTTTTTGTTTTATTAAGCCATTTACAGTTTATCATTTTATTGGTGTGCGGACCTTATCGTGTCAAATTCATACAATTATGTCCTTGCTGTCCGCAATGTCAGCAAGGGAATATGTTCTTCTCAGTTCTTTCTATTGAGAAATGTTTTTAATTTTCTTTATTTAGTTTTTTCTAATCAACAAAGAGATAGTAGGAAAACAATCCTTGAACACAAACTTTCCAGTACTAGAAAGTTTAACATGGACCTCTAGACGACATTGAAGATGTAGCTCGAACCAATGTTGCACTAATATCCACAACATCAGTTCAACTTTCATCTTGGAACTATCTTTCAGCCATGACAAGATGCCAGCTGATGATAATTCAACGTCAAAATGTTTGCTGGGAGGATCCCGTCTCAGCCCTGCACAATCTCTCCCTTGCTATTACCTTGAGATCAGGCGAGGAGGTGATAGATTTATTCCTCATCAGCTTGCATCTGTCGCTGTACAGTTACAGATTCCTTGTTGTCTCCATTTATTTATTTATTTATTTATTTATTTATTTATTTAGCCTGTCCCATTTGGTTCTTTAGCTGTCAGAATTGTTGTCTGAAGACCAACCAAGATACCCAATGGATTTATTTTGCCAAATGGATCATCGTGGCATTGCCGTATTGGTCCATTTGATAGTCCTTTGTTTTTATTATTTATTTTATTTTCAGTTGTTACAGACGGGACAGACATGAGTGGGGGATAGGGAAGGGAGAAAGAAAGATGAAGGAAAAGAAAAACAGAAGGGAAGAGGGACAGTGAGAAAGGGGGGAAAAAAAAATCTCCTGGATCACCTGTTGAGAGAAAAAGAATAGAAAACAAGCAAAAAAAACCCCAAAGCAACATACTAAACACAACACCATCGCATTAATCTAGCTAAGTGTAAACAGCAGTAAATACTAAATATTCAATGTTGTTGTGCAGCACGCAGGACAGACAGCGCACAATGTGCTTTGAAGTAGCAGCCAAGAAAGGTGTAATTTAAGTCTACGAACAGTGAACACCCGTGTGCACACCTGTGTGGATCAGCGCGCTTGTATTCAAATGGTTTCCACATGTAATGGTCTGCAAGAGGATGTAGCGAGCCATAGCCCCGTCCCCCAGGGCATGAAGCAGGCATGGAGGAGATCCAGGCCCCAGACATCCAGAGGCCCCAGAGTGCGAGAGCCCAAGGAGGACCACCGGAGGGGCATCCGTGCCACCCTCATGGGAAGGGCTGAGGATCCCCAGACGAGGTGTCACCCAGTAGCCACCGAGCAGAAGCTAGAGGGGGCTGCACCGGCGTGCCCGCCAGCTCTGCCGGCAGCTAGCTGTGCCAGAGTGAAACGAGCCGCAGGCCCGGAGGCCCAAGGGCCCCCCGCACCCCGGAGGAGGCCTGACCAAGCAACAGGCGCCAGGCCCCGCCAAGTAGCCACCGGGAGTGAGCTGGTACATACCTGAGCGCCCAGCCCGGACACCAAGAACCACCAACGCACCAACCCCTGAGGGCATCAGTCACCGGCAGGGAGTGTGGTGAGGGGAGATAGGCCTCCACACTTTGGAGGGCCTGGGAGTTCCCAGAGAGGTGGAGTCTAAGACCCGACCTGACATATAGACACAGACAAACAGGCACACACAGACACAAACATGCATTCCCACCCTCATGCACACATATACAAACACTCAGCACTCACCCAACGTAAGGATTGACATAAATGGACATGTACACACAATCACACTCCCCAAACATACTCTATACCCCGGGTCCAGGTACCCTCGCCCCCAGAGGGGGAAACAGCACCCAGACCCAAGAGATGTTACCCTTCTCCCCGGGGTGGAGGCAAGCGGACCGTCCCAGGCTCCGCAGCAGCAGGGAGGCCCATCGGACAGCCAACATCTCCTCCCAGCCCCCCCGCCCCGATGGCTAGTAGAGAACGGGGGTGTGTGAAGACCCCATACCTCCCTCCTCCCGCTCATGTGTAGTGTTGCTGCGTGTTGTTCTAAAGTGCATTTAAAACAAGGGAGAGCATGGTGCTGCTGCCAGAGAGCAGCAGGTGTTAGCACGGCCCCTCCCGAGAACCCTCAATGTCTACATGGATTTAAAATTGAGAGGTGGGCACTGGCGCCAGAGGTAGGTTTGAGTACACAGACCGTCCACTGGATGCCGTTAACGTGCCCACCCTCAAGGCCCTATATATATGTGTGTGTTATGAGAGTGTAAGTAATGTGGATGTCTAAGTTGTGAGATAAAATTGAGGCACAGGTGGCCAGAAGGGGACAGGGCCCCCCCCCTGTCCCCTTCCCCTGTGCAGGGGATGTCTCCCCTGCACCCTGGTGACACACCCGCACCCCAAGGCCCATTTAAGCTAAATTGTTTAATGTGTTCTTAAATAATAAACAATATTTGGACCTTAGTAGCTGAAATGTACAAATCTGACATATTTGTACCCAAACTGAATATTTTGTAATTGTTGTTGTTGTTCAGTGTTTTGTGCTCTGAATGACAGACCACTTTCTAATATGATAATAGCACAAATAAAGCAATGAGCAGATTTGCTGATATGTTCAAAATTTTAGTACTTATCACTAAATACTTTTACTATTATCTGACATTGTACAGAAAAATATTGCAGCAGTAATGAACTACAGTTATTTTTAACCCCCTTTTTGACACTGTAATTTCCATTTGTAACCATAAGTCATTTAATATATTCCTTTCCTGCTTGGGCTCTGTTGCCAGTCCCGTGTTAACACAGAGTATGCTTGACTGCGCAAGTTGAAAGGAGACCATGTAGGAGCCGCTCTAGAGATGACACTGGCAAATAAATTGTGATAATGACGCTTGGCGTTCTTCATGAACCACTGTGAGCTGGCATGTTTGACTGCGTGCTGTTATTTGCTATTATTTCTTCCTGTTTACCAGAGGGACTTGAGCATAGAACAGATCCTGGGGGGCTCCCACATAGATTATTAGTTAATTTGTTTTGACTTGGCTTTTTCATATCTGTTTAAACTAAACTAGTCCTACTTAACCAGCTCTGTTTTATTTTTCTTCTCCATAATGTTGGATTTTTTATTTATTTTTTTCCTCTTTCTCACTTCATTGCATAGCCTGTAGCTCCTGCTACACTCGCTCCTCTGATTCTGTGATTAGTATTCTGCTGTATCACCATTCTGTCTATCACTTAACATACAGTGGAGCACCACCTCGAAGTGAAACCCAGTGTAGTCAGTCCTGTTAGAAGATGAAAGGAGATGCAGACAATGCTTGCACGTTTGCACACACACGCAAATGCATGCATATATGCACAAACACAGTAAAGTACAGGCATACATTTAAATTGGCACACGTACAGCCCTGATGAGAGCTCTGACAGCTGCAGTTCACTAAAAAGGCATAGAGTTTAGAATAGCTTTACTTTTAAAAGGGCAGCCAGGCAAGGTGAATTTATTACTTACTTCTCAAAAGAAGAAGATGCTCGAAGAACACCCCCCCCCCCCCCCCCCCCAACACACACACTTCCTTGTCTCTATCCACAGATTGTGCCCACGTCAACCTTTGGATAACACTTCTGTTTATTGTGATTTTCAATATACCCTGCAAAAGATCTAATCTGCAAAGTGCTCCAAAAGCTATTCACTATCTGTGTCCTCTGGAGGTTGAAGAAGTTGCTCTGCACCATCTTATCTTCACAGTAAATAGTGCTCCTGTTTTAGAAGTGGGGGGGAAATGAACTGATTAGGCAGAACACAAGAAACAAGAGAGAGGTGGCTCCTCAAGGATTAGTATTCTGCTTGGTCTCCTGCTGGTGGCAGAGCGCACAGTCAATTGGCTTCCATTAACCTGCCAGTCGGCTCTTCATTACTTCATTAGAGCCGGCATCGAGGCTTGAAGTCCCGTCACAGTTCAGCCACTTGCTAGCAGCGCCATACTGTGGCTTTTGCACATTTCATCATGGTCTGCTTGTGCTGTCCGTCTGCACATCCTGTTCTTTCGGTCTTTTTAAAGTTGTAGTTGGTGCACAACCACTGAAGGAGTGCAGGCTGGTTACATAGGAGAATACGTGTCCCAGTTTACTACAGTGCCATTTGATTTGGTCATCAAATCACTTCTTTCCAGCAGAGACTATTATTTATGAGTCATTCTCCAGAGCTGTGCAGAACCACATGTCGTCACTTGGTTATATGCTAAGAAAGGAACTCGCACCCATGCAGCGTTACATTTGCATTACTGTCTCCATTTTTAGAGTATTAAAGCGTGCTGAGGGACTTGTTGGTAATGAATGTTTGAACATTTGTCCACAAAAACACACACGCACGTGCACACTAACTAAAACACACACACAGAAAAGTACTTGCTGTTCTCATTATCTTCACTTTTTTTTGTATTGTTGAAGAGTTGATTGAATTAATTAGTTTAAAAACTATCTTCTCCTTTTTTTTCAGTATTTCCAAACATTTCAATCTTAAAAGTGACCCCAAAGGATTTAAGTGTAATTATAATGTAACAAATATCAGCATAAATTTAATTTCCACTTTCCTTTTCATTTGATAGGGCTCTTCTTGTAGGGATATGGACATTATCGTGAAGATACACTATTTTTTTTAGATAAATATTCTTCTCAAATTTTAAAAGACATTGCTTCAGAGGCTGGAAGATGAATCATTTTTCATGAGAAAGTTTGCTTTCTCATGTTGGTCACCTGCTTTCTGACACCTGCTTTCCATTTTCTTTCTTTGTAACTCTAATGCCGTTAATCTTTTCTCTGTTTATTGTTGGCATTCAGAAAAGCTGTAATGGATTTGGTCTGTTTGACTGTACTGCTTTGATATTTATTTTGCATGCAAATCACGATTTATTGAAATCAGCTTTGGATGGGTTTTTTTTTCCCTTTCTGGTTGCTCTTCGTTGTGGGGTTTGAAACTATCTCACTCAGCTTCAAAGATGTTTTTTTTTTTTTTTTTTTTTTTGTTTAATTTTTATAATTTCTGTATTCACATTCACATTTAAGGTGATCACTTACATAAATGATGCAAGACAAGGAAAAAAAGTGTCTTGGTGCAGTGCCTACTCTTAATAGTCTCAGATAAATGGTTACAGAAAGATATGCTGCCAGTTGACTCATGCAGTGACTCACACACTGTTTACTCAGAAGAGGAACAAAAATACATTTCCAAATGAAGAGCTGGATAAATGATCAAGAAATGATATTTTGTTTTTTCATTGGAGTGATTTTTGGGTAACTTGCTATACTTTATTTACAATGCCGCATGACATCTTGGCATTTTAATATCGCAGCCTTCTAAATCATTCTAAGGCACACGCCCCACCAGGGAAATGCGCATTCATAACATCTGACAAGTTATAGTGCTGGAAGTTGAAGTGTCCTTCTATTTTTGACTCCACAATGTAGGGCTCGAAGTGAGATGAGGTTTAGCGTAGCTGCTCTTTGCTCTTTGATCTGGTGGAGCTTTGATAGACCCCGGAGGCTGTACTTAGGCTGTCCATATCGACTTCTACTGCGGGGTGATGGCTTTCGTAGCACAATTCGTGTGGCTCAAGTGGCTGTGTTTGACATGAAAATGGCACTTACAGGTTCCTCCGCTTCCACTAGTTGTTATTGTGTTATTGTCCGTTTTGTGGAAGTGTCTCTTTTATTTATTTATTAGTTATAAAATCATTTTCGGCACACTTCATTCTAGAGGGGAACACAATCACGGAGAGAAAGATGGGAATAGAGTTTATTTAAGGAAAGTCGTTGTGAACATGGTAATTTTCTCCAGTGCTTCATTTGTTCCACAAAAAGATGATAATTTTTCAGATCAAAGTGTATTTTTATTACAGTTGTGTAGAATCAGTGAGATTGCGGAGGGAATGAAGAGAGACAGGCAGGATGATTTCCAAACAAATGAGGAAAACAAACCGTCTGCAGATATTACGTTTGCTCGAGACTTTGATAGGATGCAGGACAAGCTGAATTAGAGAGATGAAAACTTTTACTTTTGCGACATTTTATTTATTCTGTCTGTTTTCGGCTTGGATTGCTTTTTGACAGTAGTTCAATTGTTCCCTTCCGTTTCTGTACATGAATGAGGAGAATGAGCACAAGTATACCTCTCTGTTTTTCCCTTTCTCCTCGACTGCATCAATCATCCCACAGCTCAGCCCCCCCACCACCTCTCAACCACCCGCATCCAATTCAGCCCACTCAGACTCATTGTTAAGGGGACATATTGGAAAACTATTAGCTCTCATTATGCTTTATGACCACCCGCTCTCACCATTCTGTCTTTTAATCACATTCCATCCCTTGTGTGCATGTGCGCACATTCTTGTGTGTGTGTGTGTGTGTGTGTGTGTGTGTGTGTGAATGTATGCGTGTATATACGCTGCAGCTACAGCGGCCAGGCGGACAGTAATGAACCACTTTCACTGTAATGCAATCGAGGCCCCTCCTTCTCCCATTTTATTGGCAAGTCAATTGCAGTGGCGCCACCTTTTATGGCAGCCCATCCAGGCTGCAGAAGTGTTGTGCATTCATGTACCATGTCAGCCAAATGGGATCAAGTCCAGGGCAATACAAATAAAATGAGATTGGACTGAATTGGGTATGGATTCTCTTTTTTTATTTATTTATTTATTTTTATATGAAGTCCTCATAGATGTGAAAACCTTTAGAGGAAACCTTATAGTATCCATTTGGTCCTTGTAACTCCAAATAACCAGGCTCTCATAAAGTGCTAAATATCTTGTAACTTCTCTGTATTGAGTCGTGCGGTGCGATCATCCGTGGCAACGCGTGTGTATGCATGTGCACGTGTTACTGGCAGAGAAATGGCAATTTTGAACATATGCTCTGTGACAGACACACAAAAGCTGACACACACTCATACACACGTGTAATGAGTAGTTTTAAGTTCCAATTGTTCGCTCCTGGCCAAGGCAACTGTCATCATTGTGCAGCAAAACTCCCATAATCCATCGGTGGCATGACCGCAGTCTAGCTTTCCCAGCAAAAGCTATTCTCTCTGTCTCTCCGTTTGTCGATCTCTTGCTTTTTTTTTTTTTTTTCCTTCTCCCCCCTCCATTTTCATTCCCCCTGCTTCACATTTCCCCTCTGGACTCGGTTTTATTCTTCCCTCTTGTCTCCTTTCGCTTTTCCAATTACAATTTTTTTTCACACTTAATCTGCCTTTCTCTGGGAACTTTTATCTGGGGTTGATGACAGTGGAGAGGCTGAGTTGGAAGAAAAAAGGGTGATAGCTTCAAATTATTGTTGACGACAGTGATGATGACGGTGATGATAATGAGAGAAATCTGAATGACAATGATGCCATTAATGATGATTAAAGTGGAAATGTGAATGACAATAACCTGAAAATTGGGATAATAGTGGTCGCTGTCTTTCTAAGCAATATCCATGTTTCCCCTTGGTCCAGATGGAGAGAGACAGACGGAGGGGACCGACGCCAGCCGAAAGAGGGACACTCGCTCCTCAGCCGGACACCACAAGAGCGAGGACACCAGCGACAGCAGGGAGGACGATGCGGGAGTGAGTGTTTCTTTCTTAATGCCTTTCCTATTTTCTGTGTTACCACTCAAGAGTGAATATTAATTTGATGCCCATGACTAATCACATGCTCCCTACCCGGCCCACATCATTTTGACTAAGCAGCAATGTGGATCGTTGCTTATGTGCAGGGGGCTCAGGTAGTCCTGTTCATGCACCTACTGCTTATTACATGTTTTATTCTGCAAGAGTCCAGTGCTACAAAGCCCACCCATTATAATTAAAAACATTAAACATAATTAAACAGGACAATCAGCTTACAGGTAAAGATGTCCATGAAACTGGCTAATGTTGAAGATGAAACAATAAAGGCGTCTGTCATCAGATTTTATTGTTTAGAAAGTTTTCTTTTTTTACTCCAGCCCATCTCCAGCTTAGCCTCCTGACCCCACCCACTGCAGTGAATTTTAATAATGTTTCCAGCTCTGGGAGGCCACAGCTCAAATTAGATTGTGAATACATTATGCAATCTAACCTCCTCTTCGAGCATTTATTTCTCTGATAGTTTTCACGCAGAGAGATGTGAAATTAGTCTGAGTTATTTTCAATGGCAAAATATAAGACAGAGTTGGACCACAGCCAGGGATCATTAGCACTTGGTACATGCAGCAGTAAGCCGCAGAGATAATCTGACACTTAAGCTCATATTTAGTCTTTTTTTCCCTTTACTTCAAGTCTTATTTAGAGGAAAGTAGAGCAATTTTAGACAATTTCATTTATTTTAGATAATTTTCAGCTGTACGGGACCTCCGGGGTAGACTTCCTCCAGCTGTGTGTTGAAATGACAAACCAGTTTGTTTTTTTCCCATGTGCAGTCCAAATGAGGACTATTATCAAAAATCCTCTTAAAAAACTCTTGCTGTGAAAATAAATGTGATAAACTGTTGTCATTACAACCCCGTTCTCCAAATATGTACCCATCGTGGTACTATTTACAATGTGAATTGAAGTTTTTGCGGAGTGATTACAAAGAAAAAATATTTTGATAATTTCTCCATGGAAAGGGATAAATGGCTTTAAGCAGCTTCTGCGTTGTACTTTCTGCTGCTTACTTTGGGTGATTTGGTCTTTAGAGATTGAAAACCATCTGGGGACTACAAATATACAACATATTGAAGTGTGGAGGTAAAAATAAGAAATATTAATGCATTTCTCCATATTTCATTAAAACCGGTGTGTGTGTGTGTGTGTGTGTGTGTGTGTGTGTGTGTGTGTGTGTGTGTGTGTGTGTGTGTGTGTGTGTGTGTGTGTGTGTGTGTGTGTGTGTCTTACATGTGCGAGGATGTGCTGTGTGGTTATGTGGATGTGAATTATCTGGACTTGTGAGGCTCTACAAAGATACAGATACATAAATAATACATGATAACAAGAAGAAGAAGAAGAAACCATAATAATAAAGGCAAACAGATGAAACAAGGGAACAAATCAATAAAGCTATACTTAATTATGGAATAGAAAGTAGAATTTGGGATAATAATAAAGGATGATATTGCTTCAGGAGCTGGGAAACTGTAGTAGAATAGAAACACTGTGCACTCTGTGGATTGACACTGATGTCATATCCTATGAATATGTCAGAGCTAAAGCAGCTCTGTAATCTAAATTTCTCCCACATGTTATGCCAGTGTGCTCTGTAGTTACCAGAAATGCTGATTTTAGGTTATTGTTGCAGAAGGAGTTTCAACCAAGAGTTTTTCAGACATATTAAAAATATTAAACTTCAAGTTAAAATCCACATTGTTAAAACATTGCTGTGCAACTGTCGACTAGCTGAGGGCCCCGGCCATAAGAACAGGACGATGTATCTCGCTCTGTAAAATGCAGTCGTCTTCAAAATCGTTTTAAGGGAAGACTTTAGAAAATGTGCTTGCACCGATAAGAGTAGTGAAGGGAAGCCGGCAGGCTTTTTCTGAACCGCCTTCCTCTAAACTCTAAACCTTCTTGATGGTGTTAGGGTTTCTCTTTTATAATAGTTAAATGAAAGCAGCTCTCAGAGTGAGTCAGTCTTGTCCGCTGAAGCTCAAAAATTCAGCTACACTGTAAGCGTTTTGCTGAAGTCACCAAAATGTTTAAGAAAGTTTATGGCACGCTCTTCATGAATTTTAATAGTGCCATTTTGTCATAAGTCCCCTAATTGACAGGTGATAGATTTGGTTTGCTTCAAATAATGATTACTTAAATTGAACGGTGTTCATACTTTGACTGTAAACATGCCCTAAATCATCACAACTGCAATATAAGAGATAGGAATGGCCCGCTGCTGGAGGTGCTTATTTGGATTTACGATCTGTGCCGTACAGGAGCTCCATTTATGGTTATCTATAACACCTCTTTGTTTGTAGCAAGCATTATTTTCTCCTTTCAAGTGTTTGTGTGTGTGTGTGCACCTGTGTTTGTGTGTGTGCATGTTAACATGGCTCACCCGTACGACTTTCCTGTTGGGCTCTATAACCGCATTTCTCTTCATTATAAATTTACATGACCGTTTAGCCGCTCTTTGTTCCAGCAGAGTGAGTGTGTGTGTGTGTGTGTGTGTGTGTGTGTGTGTGTGTGTGTGTGTGTGTGTGTGCGCCAGTGCTTCTTATTCAGCACTGGCATCTTTGAGGAATATCTAAAGCAGCATAGCTGACACCTTCAGTTCATGTTACGCTGCTCCACTGTGAACACTTCCCTATTTAGATAATGTCACTGCCAAAGGTCAAACCTGTAGTTCGTGTTTCAAGGCCTGGTAGTCAAAGCTGAGTGTGTCTGTCTGTGTGTGTGTTGGTGCGAGAGAGAGGAAGGTGTAGTGTGTTTAAAAAAGAAAAACAAAAAAAACTGTAATATGGGTCATGGGCATATGGGTCTTTTCTCTTTTGTTTACCTCTCCTGTTCAGCTTTTCTAATGTTTAGTGCTGCACTAATAGCTCACTAAAGCTGCCATTTCAGAAGTTTCAAACAATAAAATGAAATGGCTTGGATGAAAACAGAGAAAATCCCTTAAGGCTTTATGGACTCAAGATTAATAGACAACCTAAACCAAAATAGAATGACCTTATTGCAATTGGGCAGTGTTTTAGAGGCAGGTTCTCACAGCAGAGCCATATAGAAGTGTATTTTTTTCAACCAGATAAGAGGTAGATAGATGAAGCTCAGTGGCATCATAGATATTAGTGAGTGTTAGTGTAAAAAGTAAGCTGCAGTCCTCACACGGGCCTTGTAAATGCGTTCTGTGCTTCTCTTGGTTGCTGTCAGATGCATCGAGAGAGTGGTGGCACAGAGGAAACACAGAAAGTGTTTATCTGGACTTTTTAAGGGCAAGTATATAAGGATGGGATGAAGAATACGCTGAAGAAGAGGACAGATAAGACGTGTGTCTAGAGACGTGTAAAGATGAGGAGTATCAAAGTACCATCTGATCTGAGAAGCAAATGTTTGCACCTTTTTTTTTTTTTTTTTTAAAAAGTACATTCTTCCCTGTAAATCAATAATAATGAAAAATCTGTTTCAATAGTTGTCTGTCATGATTGGAAATTATAGAAACTAAGTCAGGGTGTTTTTTGTTTTTTTTTTAAAAAAAAGAAAGATATAATATCTTCCCAGCCACCTGCTTTTACCTATAATGAATGTATCCACTGTCACAAACTGCCTGTAGTTGTATATTTGCAGCCTCCAGGTGGTTGCCTTGCTTTTTTTTAGAATGAGAATGAGGTTACATAAAGGATGTTTTTTTTTTTTTTCCTCTTTCCCATTTGGTGCATACATATTCCAATGTAGAGTATATGGACATGTGGGCGTTGAATGGTGGGTGTGTATGAATGTGTATGTTGTTAAAATGAACAAGATATAGATTCGGTGCCCTGCCTCCTGCTATTCCTGTCACTGGCAGATTGCTTTTATGGGCCCACCCCTTCATCTCTTGTACCTGATAAGAAGGGAAGGGAAGTGCTGAGGCTTCATAAGAAATTAAGAGACTAAAGGAGAAAAAAGAGACGCATTAGCGATGAGCAGATTGGATTGGTATGAAAGTAAATGAATATTTGAGTCACATGCTTGCCATTGATGTTAGATACAGAATACCACAATACTGAAATTTACTTTTGCAGTAATGGTATTTCTGATGGTATGAAATACACACAAAATGCAATATAACAGCAGAAACCTGGGAGAGCTCCTCCCGTGGAGTCGCTTTAATTTAGTTTCTGTGTGTTGCTGCTGCACATACAGTAGCCATTATGTAAATATGTGAAATACAGATATTATATGTTATTGTACTCCCTATCTATACGTTCTAGGATTGTACTGAATGATTTCTGTGATGATACCAATATTTTATTATACTGTAATTTATTAATGTATTGATTACACACCCACATCGTGTCTAAAAACAAACACAACTTTCCCGCTGTCCCTGTTGTGAGAAAGTTCACTTCCAACAAGTAAATATAGCTTACAGTTAGATTACATTGGCTATGTATTATCTTTTCAACCACCAATTGCTCATGAAAAGTTGCAAAACGGAACTCAAAATTACCTTTCATAGTCCGGGGGGGGGGGGTGTAATACTGGAAGCAATTCACTCAAGTATATTGCTTGCCCTTGTCAGTTGGCCACATGCAGACATTCAACACTGCATGTACCTGCTCTGTCACAACCAGATGTCACTTAGTTGTTTAATTATTACTGAATCAATTAACAGCTGGTGGTGCCTTATCTGAGTGCACATGAAGGTTTTAGAATTTACACTGCGTGTGTAATATGGCCAAAGTCCATCCACCAGGTGGTTTAACCCACACTTTGATTTTTGCTTTATAACTTTTTCTTAAGAATGCTGATCATTAAGTTAACAAAAAAAAAGTTCACTTTAAACAAACTGATGATGGATTCATTCACCCTTTCCCTTTATTTAATGACTAAAGAGACAGCAAGGTGACAAACGTAATTCAGCTCAATGACACTGTATTCAGTGTAACCTGCTCTGCCTGTCAAAGCAGAGACTGTTTGGTAGTCACAAGCTGGAAGTCAAGAGGGTCTACCAGTCTTCAGTGAGGAGTGTCAAAAGTTATTTTTTTGTAACAGTTTAAATGGTAAATCAGAAAGACACCACAAAAATATCAGGTCTGTAAAAATATCATGCACTCTTGCTATGCAAACAATGCACTGTCAAACACACACACACACACTTTCACAAAGGGCAGGCCAACAACTCTTGGAACGCTTCCCCAGATTTTAATAAGACAGTGAGCCGTAAAAGGCCAGTTAACCAAGGTAAAGGCCTGCAAATGAGGTCATAGAGGAAAGAAAGGGAGGATGAGTGCGAGTAGATATTTCATGGGAGTGTTGAGATAAAGGGCTGCACCATTGTCTTTCACCTGACGGAGATTTTAATCATAGTGGCAATTTTACAGCGGCCCATAAACTGCAGCAGCCAGGCCTCATTGTTAACCTCCAATTGCTTTCAGGGCTGTAAATACGGCTGCCTTACATTGCTCTGGCCTTGCCGATGGTTTATGGGAGATGGGATGGAGGTGGTGATGGCAGTAGGAGACTTCCCGGAGAATAATGAGGAGCAGAGAGCATAGACTGACTAGTAAATAAACATATTCGATCATCAGTGACACTCAGCACACTCGGCTGCACGACACAAACTTGTCGTTGATGAAGCAAGGCTGTGTGTGCTGGCTGGGTATTAGACTTAATCACTTAATCTGTAAATGGACCCGTTGAGATTAGCGTCATAACTGCTCAGTTTTACATTTACATTTGAAAAGTGACACATGACCATTTTTTTTTCCAAGTACCCATTACATTTAGCATTTAAAATGTTGTCACATGCTAAAAAGGATAGTTGATGTGATTCAGTGATTCAGGATGATGAATTCACAGCAACTCAGTGACATCATCGCTGACATTTGGTTGAAAGAGTTCTCTCCTGCCAACTGATTGAATCTGCAGCTAGCCAAGTGGAAATGGATCTCCCATGAGACACTTGGTGCATCAGCTTGAGCACCCTTCTCAAGGATGCCTGACCTCACATTGACATACTTTGTTTTCTGTCCAATTTTCCAGTGTGCTGTCACTCCGGTCGCCAAAATACTTTAATTACATTTTTGTTTTTTAATCAAGGACTCAGAGTCTCTGGGGTTAAGCTACAGGTTGCCATTCTAAATGGGACAAATGGGAGACAGAGAGATAATAGAATTATTACAGCAAAATCCTTTCTATCACTACATGAGCTATGAAGCAAACTGTAAAGTATAAACTTTTATTGAACCCGCATACTTCATAAGGCACTTAAGAGAAATGGGACAACTTGATAGCCCGAGCAGCAGAAGGTTAAGAGAAACAAACTAAGATGGAGAGGATTTCTATATGGTCATGGTAAAAGAAAAATACACCCTCTGTCAGTTGTGAGGTTTTAAATATCAGGACATAATAATAAAATAATCAGGTCCTTAATACCTCTTAAAATTAGGTAAATAAACTTTTTTTCCCCCACTTATCTGTAAAACCTTAAAACTGAAAAGATGTATTTTGTTTTAAACCATAACTCTATAAGAATGACACAGAAACAGTGAGTCACAAAACACAATAACTGCAACAATCTTACACAACGGATCGAATGTGGAACAAATCAGAGAGGAGAACAAAACAAAAATGGTTTCCTGAAATTGTATGAGGATGTTGGATTCCTGATTTCATGGCTTGCATGTAATGTAATGGTAACATGTGTGATTAAGGTTACTACGTTGTTCCTTCAGTATATTCTTTGATCGATCCCAATTAAAGGACTAAAACATATGTATTCCAGAAAAAAATCTGAGCATAGTTCTACTGATGTTTCATTTGATGCTCTTTAAAGTTGTGATCCGTATGCAGCAGTGCATATCCCTTATGTAGCCATAAGCCTCTGATAATGCCTCTCATAACTGATTGCAACCCTACAGACAATGAATTCTTCTCTGTCATTTTTCACATTTCTGAGTGTTGACAGCTCCGTTATAGGAGGCTATTTAAAGATTCAGTCCAGAATTGTTTTTCCTGCGGGTGTTTCAGTGCCTTCACTCATTCTTACTATTACGACTGAGGCATTTGTCAGCCTGGTGTTAGTTCACAGAAGCTTGAAATCCAAGCTGTGGGCCTGCAGTAAACTCCAAGGCAGGACTCCAGCACCGAGGTCTGCACTGTCACAACCAGATGCCAGCAAAGTAGAAGCCTGTTTGTCAAGATCAACAGCTGTGTGTGTGGACACATGCACTGAAATATACATGCAAACATGCATTCATGCTTTAGGAAAAATCTCAAAATGGACAGCTCAGTATGATACCCACATTCCTAGACTGATGTAAATAATTTATCACTTTTCCTTGTTTTTGTTTTTTGGGGTTTTTTCCCTTCCTTTTTAGGCTTTGAAAGCATTTAGCTTTATTGCCATTTGCTGTATCCCAGTTAGAGAGGAGGAGAAGAATTACTCTGTGGTATCGGCTACAATCCTTTTAGAAGGTTCCCGCTCTTCCTGCACTCGCTCCACTTCCCACCAGCTTGCTTTGTTTCACCAGTGGTCAGTGTTAATCTGTCTCGGGCTGTCTGTTTGCTGTTACAGCTCAGTTTCACGCTGGGGCCATGCTGGGTGAAGGTCATTAGATCATAAGACGTAACACTGGTCTTTATCTCTGTTTCTGCTTCTAATCCCCACCCGTCTTCCTCAGTGGGGTAGGTTATATTAAAGGTAGGTGAAGTTAAGTTTCTGTTAAAGACAAATAAAGTAAAACAAGGCAATTCAAAGTGCTTTGCATAGAATATAAAGAGCATTAAGGTAAAAAAGCAACAGCAATAAAAGTCTGGTCAAGCTTGACAATGAGGCAAACCTTTGTTTATTTTATGTTTTTGCACTCTATGAAATATCTACATCACAAGATAGTTATCCATGGGTTATCCCCATGTATAAAAGCATAGTTTTTAGTTAGGAGGCATAGTTTAGCATAGTTTCAGCAGTACTGTAAATTGTGATTTGAATGGAATTTTCATAGTATATGTTGGTGTTAAATAACCAATTTAAAAATATTTATTAAACACGTAAAAAAAAAAAAAAAAACAAGCAGCAGAAGTGAGTTTTCTCCGATGGTTGCATGGGCTCAGCTTACAGGTCATTTTAGAAGAGTCAAGTTTTTACTCCTCTCAGGAGGAGCCACTTGGGGTGGTTTGGGCATTTAGCTACAATTCCTTCTGAATAAAGAGAGGTCAAGCGTCTTGGATATGTCCTACTGGGAGGAGACCTTCAGGTAGATCCAGGAGCCGGTGGAGAGATTATTTCTCTTGGTGAGCTTTGGCGAGCCTCTGTGTCGTCCCACAAGAGTTGGAGGATGAGGCCATGGAGATACAAGCTTGGGTATCTTGGTTTACACTGCTGCTGCCATGACCATCAATAGATAAAAACGTGATGTATTATAAGATGCAGAACTAATCATACACCACCATTAGCAGATAATGCTGTATGAGAAGAGAACGATCTGCTGGTCAAAGGCCTTCAATGGGAAATGCATCAAGACAAATGTGTTTAAGTGCTTAATGTTTTAAGTGCTTTTAGATGACTGGATGACAGTAAATGGCTTTGCAGTGGAAGTCATCAGTATAGTGGTTTATACTCAGACAGTGTTTGTGTCTGCTAGATTAAACAGGCAGGTGCTGCTCCTGTTGCCACTTGATAAAGGGAAACAAAAACTGCACACACCTCCATTTTCTGTCCCATAAAGACTCAAGGAATCTGTTAACAATAGAAACAAGGCCGGGATAAGAGCCGCACTGAAAAACGCTAAACAACAGAAGCAAAGCATTCACCCGTCTCTTCATCTTTCTTGACAAATCCCCTACTGCTCATGAATTTATTTGACAAGAGGCAGATAAGAAGACTTAGCAGAGTAGCATGGATGGGTGGATGGCTGAATGGATGGATGGAGGGAGAGAGCGATGTGAGTAATTGAAATAAAATTGTTGGTGTGGGCATGTTGTGTTGCTATGGGTCTAAGGAAGAGGTGGAGAAGATTCATTTGCATCCCTGTGGGAACAGTTCCTGCTTTCATCAGTACTCCCTGTTTGCCAGATTTAGAGCGAGTGCCATATCCCAGAAGAGTTGGAGGGGATTTTGTGTTTTGATTTACTTTTCAGCTTTCCCTTCAGTTTTCCATAGGTGCCGGCTTGTGTCTCTCCCCTTCTTCGTTGAATCCACACTCTTTTATCTAAGAGTGCCTTTAAAACATTCACCAGTATGCGGGAAGACGTATTAACTTAATGATGTACCCTCATGTAAAGTCCTACAGAATATGTAAAGCTTACAAAAATGCTAATATGACCGTTTTAAAGCTTGAGAAGCCGTGTACAAGCAACCAAATGCTGTTCAGGTTAGCAATGTTTCTTTTATTTGCAGGTACGATTTAATACCACTGACACTCAAGGTCATTTTCTGTTTACCTGTTTAGATTGTCACTTTACTTCTGCTAGTGCATCTCAAAACATTAGAATATCATGAAAAAACCCAGCATTTGTTAGTCATATACTAGACATACACTCAAAGAGACATTCATTAAATGTAATGTGAAATATTCCAAGCCTTTTTTGTATTATTTCAGACAGTTAGGGCTGTTTGATATAACATATTGTGGCGAGCTCAGACAAGGAGGAGACAGAGGTATCGTTTGGTCTTGCTTCCCATGAGCTAGCCAGGGAGCACAGCCATTTATTTACATCTGCCAGGAGAACACTGCCGCTAGCTCACTGCTCAGCGTGGCAACAGCACAGCAACAACAACACACAGGGCGCCCCCTGACCCCGGAAGGACACACCGTGGCAGCGAGAGGGCATCACCTGTCACTATGGTAACATAAACAAACCATAACTGTAAAAACAGAACCCCGAACAGCCCTGACCCGCTACAATATATGTCGGATGACGATATAAAAACATCTATTGTTTCATTTTACGCTATTGTTTGTTTCGTGGTGTCGCAAAATTAACTGTTTATAGCAATATTCTTTTCATCGTTTTGATGGTCACTGTAGTGGCTATATTAATTTCTTAAAGTTCTCTCTTTCTCTTATATTTAATATAACCACACAAAGGACGGACAAGCGCCTGTTTTTATGCGTTGTGTTTAGCAACAACGGTGGTAAAACTGTTACTACCCGATCCGTACCGGAAACCCGATCGGTACCCCGCATGCGCGAAAGGTGTCTACTTCCGGTCGAAGCATTTTACGATAGTTACAGGTCAGAGTATCTGTTAAGATGTTAAGAATAACAAGTATCTCTTAACATGTTTCCGATAATGAAACATTTAATATAATGTAGGCAAAAATAAAAAAAATTAAAAGATAGTGACGGATCGGGACTCCCGATCCTTACTGCGCATGTGCAAAGTCAGACCGTACAAATCGGGTCTACCCGATCCGTACCGCGCATGTGCAGGGGGTTTTCTTCTTCTTCTTCTTCTGTTCGTTTAATGGCAGTGTACTCCCCAGTGTACGAGGATACCGCCACCTGCTGACTGAGCGAATGAACCCTATTGTAAACTGAATTAGCGTCATTACAAACGTGTGTTACATTTGATTTAGTGATAATCGAGTGTGTTTATGCTTGTCTGTGTGGAGAGGATTGTTGGAAAAGTGATGATAATGTCCGCTATCACTGTCAATTGCCAGTAAACACTTCATCTGGCTGCTGAATCTTCACGTGACATATTATAAAGTCTGTATTATTAACTCTGTCATTAGGCACCATTCTTCTTATTTTACAGCACTGTTGTTCAATCGGGGAACGCTTTCTGTTGAGGAGAAAAGCAAAAATTTGTTGCGGATACGGATTATTCATTGTTTAAATATCCTGGTAGTCGAAAAGGAGGCAGAGCTGCTGAGAAATGCTAGGAGCTAACTGGGCGCTAACCGTATCATTCAAATATATTGAATGTCGCAATGTTGGCAAAGAGAGGAAGTGACGTAAGATTTGCGCATGCGGGGTACCGATCGGGTTTCCGGTACGGATCGGGTAGTGACAAAAACCATCGCGTGTCCGCTTGTTTATGTTCCACATAAACCTTTCACAATAAATCAGAATCAGAATACTTTATTGATCCCTGGGGGAAATTATTTAAAGCTCAAGATCCTGTTGAGACTTTTCAAAATAAACAGATTCGCGTGAAATAGCAGATTATTTACGGATGAGAAGTAAAAAAGAGCCACCAGGTGCCAAAAAAACAAACCGTAGACTCAAACGTTAGAACAGGCTTTTCCCCGCAGCACGCTGTGTAATAAATACAAAGAAAACAGCGGCTGTTACAATTTATGTCTAAAAATGTATAGCTTCATGCATCTGTTAAAACACTCGACTCCAGCTACATGACGCGCAACTAGAAACACTTCCCGTAAGTCGAGCTGCCCGAGATTCACAGGATTTACAGAAAATGTTACATTTTTGTGATTTATATCGTTATCGGGATGATAGAATTCTTATATCGGGATATGAGATTTTGGTCATATCGCACAGCCCTGCTGACAGTCATGGCTAATCTGGAATCCAGTATCTCAAATGATCACAACATTCTAATACCAATCCAATCCAAACAAGATTTAAAATGCAAGATTGCCCAGCTTCTGAATAGGATGTATATTCGTACACATTGCTGCATCTGTACAGCGTGGGATGAAGACAGTCAGTCTTGTGACACTGCTGAGGTGTTACTGAAGCCCAGGTTGCTTTCATAGCAGTGATTTTGGGTCGGGTGTTTCTCATCTTCCTCTTGACAATACGCCATAGCTTCTCTGTGGGATTCAGATCATACGAGTTGGCTAACTCAGTAATAATATGGTCTGCAAACCATTTTGCAGGAGTTTTTTGAACAAATGCAAAGTCCTGCTGGAAAAGGAAATTGTCATCTCTATAAATCTTGTTAGCAGACGGAAGCACAGAGTGCTCCTCTCGTAGATGGCTGGGATCTCACAAGTTCCTGAAGCAGCTTCTCTTGACAGTCCTGATGAGCTATAAGTCATCATCATCAAAATGAAATTATATATACATTTTTGTTTGTTTTGTTATTTTCCCTTCCTTAACTCTAATATTTCTCTGCTTATTGAAGTAGAAAACTGGAGTATGTGTTTCAGTTTATAATCTATTTCCACCCGTGCTGAACCAGCCACCAGCCAGGAGGCCTTGCTCCTTATTGATCTCTGCTGTCCCCATGCTGTCCAGGCAGAAACCAGACACTTGGAGCCTGTTGATTGATCTCTCAGGATCTTTGTCTGATTCATCATCCACGGTCACACACTTTCTTCTTCTCTTCTTTTAAAGATCTTTATTTGCCTCATCATCACTTCTTTGTCACCTTTGTCTCTACTTCTACCAATTTTTGTCTCTGATCTTCAACAATAAAGAGAATATTGGGGATCATCAGATAGTGTAAGTGGAGATATTCACACTCATATTTAGTATTTATGAGCAGTATATAAACACTGTATTATAATCAAGACAGGCTGTTATTTTATTTGTCAACGACAACAATTATTAAATGATTTTTGACACTGTGTAACAAAGCTTCATTCATATTTGATATGTGATTGCGGATTAGCAATTCCACTGTTCAATTGCACTGTTTATGCTGATGTACAAAGAATCCACAAAATGTGTGTATGAACATTTAAAAATCAGTTTGTTCGAAAGAAATAAAGACACGTTGATAAGGAGGGATTTGTTTTATTTTCCTATTTTCTCTGTCTGTCTGATAAACTAGTCTCAGCAGTTATCACAGCTGACAAAGACCTTTTTCTGCAAGTTAATATGATGATGCACCTGCTGCCCACCTGCTGCCTTCATGTTTACTTTGATGGAATATAGGAAGGCATGCACATATGATAACCCATCCCTAAGTCTCTTAAGCCTAAATAATATTTCTTTTTTCTCAGCCTTTTCATTGTCTCAGCCTCACCTCATTCCTCAGGTTTAAGAAAAAGATCTGCTTTTACTTTAAAATACCACTTCTTTGTTTTATTATAGTATTATTTTTGTGATATTATGCCTAGTTGTCAGTATAACTGCCACACTGCTTTGATTATCTTAGAAAACCCAGATCAAATTTGATCTCTGCCACGCTGGTAAATGATCAGTTCGGTTTCAGTCGTGCTGTATTTCAGATATTTTGCATTTCACATGCTCCTATGATGACTTGCACTGTCATCAAACCTTGAGCATGAAACAACTTTAAAAAAGACAAGATGGTGGTTTTTCTACTTATCCTGGGTTAAAGACTTAAGCAGGACAACCAAACAGGCTATTAATCTCGCTACAATAGTGGACAGAAGTGCTTTGTTGGAGTCTGATGGTATTGTCAGGATATCAATTGCTTTGAACATCCTCCTGGATTTATTCTGTCATTAAACAACCTGCTGCCTTGATTTTTCTCACTTTAGCCAGAAGAAATTTACAGGTATATCGACACGTGGGTCAATGCTGCTGGCTGGGAGGCAGGGATGGATCCAGAGTAGCCATTCAGACTCCTGTGAGATGGCAGCTTGTGGGAGAAAACCAATCTTTATTGGCTTTTTTAATTTGCATCTGACCAGTCTGGAGAAGCACTATGTTAATTGTAACCAGTGAGTCAATGGTGTAGCACAAGTACATATCTTTTGCTCACTCTTGTTCAGAACTGAAAACAAATGACTGGATGCCAGTGTGTAAGAGGTAAAGATTTGTTTAACTAAATTAGCTAGATGACCCTTTGAGACCTATTTTCTATTCAAGGTCAATTTAATGCTCATCATTGTTACACTAAATATGCATTAAAGCTGAGATGTGTACTATTTAGTGACTAATTGTTGGATGAGGAGTGTTTTGGCACATGTGGGAGCAATTTTTGAGCGAAGAAACACCAAGTATGCTTTAACAAGCAGTGGTTGTACTTCCAAGATTTTATATAAAAGCGATCTCTTCTTTTCCCCTCTCCGTGTTGTCTCAGTCCTGGATAAGGTCTCGTCATAAACTAGTGAACTGAGTTTTAAGGCAAACAGTGTCGCTTGCACCAAACATTAATTAGCACATATCACAGACAGAATCGTTAAGCGCCTTCCCGATACTAACACTAACTAGCCAGCTTTGCTTCATAGTCCAGGGACATATGACACAAAACCAAAACATCCACACAGGAGAGTCTGTACTTTTTTGTCAGATGGCTGACTGCTGGAAACTAATGGAGCAGAGGTCAAACGTGTCACATCTGCTTCCCACTTTTTTTCTCTGCTGTCATACAGGCTCGCCAGAAATCAACCAATTCGCTTGAAAAATGCAATTTTGTTCATATTTCTGGAGCAGAATTGAGTTGTGTGCATTTCTTCCTACTGAGAAGACTTTTCACAGACACTTTTCACAGATTTAGTTGGCAAGAACACTCTTTGCTGTTTACTTTGATCTCTTTTTTGAACATATAAGAATGCACAGGTGGCAGTTATTAAAAGTTTAAAGAGGCCAACTCAGGTTATTCTGCTATACTGATCTTTTTTTCACCTCCCTCCATCTGAGTGTTTAGAGCTGCTTGTATGCAGCAAGTGACTTTCTGGGTCAAGATGATTCTTGCAGTAGGTAGGTAGTATTTTATATTACTGTAATTAATCTGAATGCATGTGCCTGATTTACAGATGAGATATATGTAAGAGTTTATAGGTTATTTAAAGATAAAACTGGAACTTGGCAGTCAACTCATAAAGACACAAAAGCCAAACATCTTTAATAATCTAAAGCTGCAATAGCAAAGAACAACAAAAGTACAATCGCGGCTTGCACTCAGTTTGTTGTGACACTAGCACATGAAAGAAGGCATGTCGAAGTGTTTGAATCATTTCGCATGCCTATTTTGTGAAATGTAGCATGAAAATGTGAAAGCACTGACTATCCTGACTTATTCATGTAGAAAAACTTTATTTTTTTTGTCAGAAAAGATGGGGAATTCGTGCTCACCTGGAGCCATAATGAAGCAACTCTATGTGGTAAAAGACTCATTATACTATGTGCAAAATTGTGCTCCTACATTTTATCTAGGCAAAGAGCAAGTAGAGTTGCACAAAAGTGAGTAAACCCTTTACGTTTACCAGAATTTCTGCATTGATTACACATGAAATGTGATGTAGCCTTCATCTAAAGTCCTACTTGTGTGTGGTTGGTATTACCAGGAGACCTCATATGTACTCACACAGCCTCCATAGTTGTGATGAGAGAATGAAGCAGAACAGAGGGAGGAAAGGAAAATAATGAAAACCACGAGTGCCAATTTAAATAGGACAAATACTATTACCTCAGTGTTTGGGAAAATGTTGGATAATATGAGGTTGTTTTTTTTTTTTCTTTAGAAATAATGGGCAGGGCAGATTTGCTTGGGGCTCAGATCACAGACCATTTCTGTAATTATTACAAAATGAGGTGATGCTGCTTTTTATGTGAATAGGGCTTAAGTTGCAATTATAGCCGCATTCTCACTGAAGTAATGACACATGGTTTTCATTAAACACACTAAGTAATCGTTTAGTCCAGGCTGGAAAATGTCACTAAATCTCTCTGCTAACTCAGCTTAAGGGAATACGTGCAATGTACTGCGTTGTCGAGCCCTGTTACTGATAAAGTCGGCTCTTCCCAGAAGATTGGTTGGTGCGTTGCCTCAGCCACAACTTTCACAGGACATTAGAGCACTGTATAGAAACCTTAGTATTATAGAGATGCATAACAGAGAAAGTGAGGAAAAAAATTACTTCTAGTCTCAAAGTAGACCAATGGGGGAGGTGTAAAGTTGCTACTCTCCTTGAGAGTGGGCATCCTGCAGAGTTCACAGCAAATCCAACAGGTGTGATCATAAATAAATAAATATATAGTTGAAAAAATAAAGAAAAGCTGAACTATATTTCTATCGATCAAGAATGTGCATTGCACACCTATATCAAAACCACATCTAAATTGCGAAGCAACCATCTTGGTCCTGAGTGACTTGCCTAAGGACCTCAACATCTAGTGTTGGGAATTGTAGCAAAAACAATTTACTGGAGGCTGCCAGAGCAGCCGTCCATAACCAGAGGTTTGGGAGAGGCTTTATGAGGTGCAAAGAAAAGACAAAAGTAAATCAGTATAATAGGTTTCTTAAATGGCCAAGGAAATGAACTAACCTTAGCTCATCTGACAGGGTTTGGCTTAACCCAAACAGAGCTGTTCAATCAAGACATCAGCCAAAACAAAATGGTGAATTGAAACCGTTTTTTTGCGAAAGGAATGATCCAGAATGTCTTATCATTATTCAAGTCTCACAAAAGACCAGAAAAAAAGCTTTGAGTTTTGCTGCTGCTAAAGGAGCTTTTATGTGTTTTTAGAGTTCACTTACTTTTCCCAGACAGCCTTCTGATTACTTAATGTGCTCAAAAAAAGACAAAAAGTTCTTGGGTTTTATAAGTTTAGTCAGATGTTTCCGTGTGATTGAAGCTTACATGAAAATCAAATTACATTTTGGGCAAAATCAAAGCAGAAACACTTGTAAGTTCAGAGGATTTGCACCTTTTTCTCTAGCTGTTGGTGTGACTGACCGAGAGAAGAAGAAATTTCTGACGAAAATGTCATGTCATGGTAAAAGAAGCAGAGGTGACGAGACAGATGTACGGAGTAAGACTGAAAGAACAACCCTTGACCCAGAGCAACCGCTTTGTCACAGCCAGTCATCTTCTTCTCCTGCCGTGAAAATTCTGCCATCAGATTCAAACCTGTTAGCTATTGGGTTTGCCAATTTATACTCCTCTGTATCCCTATTGCATCTATATATGTTGGAGAATTTCTTATAGGTTTTGTTATTTCAGTCTTTATCATTTACAGCATAGAACACAACATAAATTGCATGCAGACAGTGAAATTTTAATCATAGAGTATATCAAAGACCATTTTTCTCTCTTTTTGTGTGTAGGGTATGAGTGAGTGGAATCCTATAGTGTGTGGGATTCTTGATGTCTCTGTATACAGTACTAGAGGTGCTGGTGTGTCTTTCCATGGTACGTGTCATCTCTGATCTGACAAGACACTTGCAGATAGATGATATTACAACCCACGCACCTGCCTGATATTGATGGGGTCTCCAGAACAATGTGGGTGTGCTGTAAATAGAGGTGGATGCCGTGTCCTGGGATAAGCTATAAATTACCTTTCCACCTCCATCTGAGTGTCTAGAGGCTGGATGGACAGACAGAAGCATGGATGGAAGCACGGAGGGGGACAGGGAAGGGGACTGAATGAGCATGAGGTCTGAGATGTACAATCATAGCTTTAAGACAAATGAACAGCTTGGGACTGTGGGTGTATATGGGCGAGAGACAAGCAGTGACTGGCTATGATGAAGATTCATTGCGCTTTTCTCTACTATCCATCTCCACTAACTTGTGCAGACACCAGTGAATAGCCCAGCCACTAAGTTGCTTGATAGTTTGCTACTTGGGTGCTAAAATAGAGCAGATTTCAAAGAAGTTACAGGCTGAATGATGACATCTGAAAGCCAGTCAGACAAAGCAGTGATGTCAGAATCGTGCGCAGGTGATCAAAGGTGTCATTCATATCAAAACTATAATTCTGTATTCAGTGTTTTTCAGATATGTACAGAAAGCATGGTTCACACAACATATGCTCTTTGAAAAACCTCCAATTGAGCTTACTAAAAGACTGCACCAATCTACTGTCTGCATGAAGTAGTCTGCACTTATTACAAATACAATAAATCTTAACTTATAAAGTGTTCAGAGTGTTCTCTCTGTCACTGTTGCCTACTTCGACATGTTCTTCTTTGGTATGGCAGTAATTTTGTCAAACTTTTAAAGGCTTAGCCCAAGTGATTCTACAACTTCAGCTTGTAACCCCCCCAAATAGTGATGCATTTCACTGTTGTGAAAAATAAAAGCTTCCCCATTTTGTACATTTTCGCTGTCAGGTGAGCGGAATAATTTTATGAATTGCACCTCAGCTCAGTACTTTGCAGTGTGACTTGGCAATGTAAAAGAGCTCCTGGGCCAAATGTAGGCAGCACATTGCTGTGAAGTGGCTCTGAGGCTATATTGGGTTGACAGGGACATTAAGCACAAAGCAGCAGGGGCAATTTTAATTACTCTTTGTCTGTCTTGTTGTCTTGGTGACAAACGGGAATGAGGCATGTTTACAGATGACTATGCTGCATAAAACATCTTAGAGGCAAATGAAGGGAAGTGAGTTAGAGATTTCTTATTTATTTAATTTTTGACTGAGATGGTAATAGATGAGACCAACACGTGGATCTGAGATCTCCAAACAGGTGTGCAGTTGATGAAGTGGGCTGTGGAGGCGAAAGCTGAAGAGACATTAGTTTTGACGCAGTTTATTATCTGGCAGCTTCCTACTCAAACACGCCCATATCTATTCTGTCAGTTTGACTTGCTCTCAGGAAGAGAGGCTTCAGGAAGAAAGAGAAAGGCTAAAGCAGTTTCTCAAAATATGTCGCTAAGGTTAAAGATGCCTGACATGCGAAACAGACGCATGTCTGCAAACCGCGAGAGGATGCAGAGCTACTTACAGACCCAGCTTTCTTTAAGAGGCAACACTGAGTATGACATGTTCTCTGCTCCTAGAGCTAAAAAAATAATTAGTCTTTCTCAGATAGAGATAGAGAGCAGAGAGAAAGTTTAGGGCTTTTTGTAGTGCAAATTTGATGCTGAGTGGTTGGCAAACATAAACTACATGTAAAGAGCTTACGTAATAAGTGGTTTCTTATATATCAAATCAGGGATGGGTTGGTTTTGTATTAAAATTCATTTCGCTTTCTCTGTACTTGGAGGGAAATCAGTTAAATTAGATTAAAAATAAAGTAAAAAGTAGATGGAAAAGAACTGGAAAATTACCCAAGGAAGATGGATAGAGGGGAGAAACTACTAAAGGAGGACAGAGGAAGCTGGACTGCACAAATGTCAGTTACAGAAATTGGCCGGGCAGTAAAGAATCTGCTGCACATATTACAGATACAGCATGCCAAAGGTTCTCCAGCACAAATTACACAGTTAGTATGTCTTGTTAGCTCGACCTTCAGATGTACAGTAATTGTCGTCTTGTCTACTGGGATGCTCTTAAATACAGAGATATGTGTAATTACACAGCTGTGCTGAGTATTTATTGCACACTCTCATATATAAATCATTAGGCTTCTTTTGGTCTTTAAAAAATATGAAAAATATAATTTGGAGTTCAAACTCCCTTTAATATTTTATGTATTGGGGAGAAAGTTATTTTTCAAGGTTTGCTCCAAAGTCCCAGAAATGTACTGTTTTCTCACCACAGTGGCGACAAAGCTGTGAGTGGTAAAATTCAACTTGCAGCTGAAATGGCTGCACGACGCAGAACACCGCTCAGCTCACATTTAGCCCATAAAAAACATTCCAACTTGTCAAATACAGGTGTAACTAATGGCCCCATTTTATTCAGATGCCGTTAGGTGTTCTGGTGTAGTACGGTGGTTACTGTGAGTGTTTACTCGCTGGACTTGTTAACTGGGACACTGGGAAATCAGTTATCACTAGGGAAGCTAGTTACAAATGTGCTTTTTATAGTTAAAAACAATAAGTTGTTATAACAAAGGGTTTTGGATATTTTTGCACTGTTGCATTTGTTTTTGGGGTTTTTTTTGCAATTTAAATACATTTACTTTGTAATGGTTTGTATTCAGCATTAGCAATCAAATTTTGAGCCAGTCAGTTTCTTCTGATTATGTTGTGATGACTGGCGCATCTGTTGTCCCTTGTCAGTACGCTTAATGTATTCAAAGCAGTATAAAATAAAATAAATATATACATTATAGAATTATACGTGTTGATTTTGGGCAAAATCTTCACAATAGGAGTTGAGGTCCTCTGTGCGTGACATCTTAACTTATAATCACAGATAATAAAAAATAAGTAAATAAGTAATGATAAAAAAAATAATAAGAATTGGGAAAAAGGAAAGTATTTCTGTGGTGTCAGAAGCTATTTCCTCTTTAGTAGAAATAACTATGTGTATGCATTTTTCATAATTGTCTACGCGTCTCTGTCTCATGCTGTGTGTATTTAGTTGAAAGTGTTGTGAGTTCTTTAAACCTTTTACCAAAATTTTTTTAGAATGAAATTCAGCCTTTGGCAATTTCCTTGATTAGCCCTCGTTTTATTCTTTTAACCATTCCTTGGTGGATGTGCTAATCTGTATTGAAGGGAACCTCTGAATCCCGTTGATAGCTCTGCTTGTGTTTCATTTTCATCTGGCTTCACGTTATCTTTAACCTCCTAGGACCTGGTGTCCACATATGTGGACATCACATTTTGGGTTATTTAGACCAAAATACTTAATTTTGCTCTACAAGGGCCTGATATCCACTTACGAGGACATTATACTGCTACTGTTCTATCGAAATTTTAAACAAATATCCTCATATGTGGCTCTTATTTTTCTTAGAAACAAAAATCTGGTAAAAAAATAATAATAATAAAAATAAAAATCTGGTAATTCTTTGTTTTTACATTCATCAGGTCCCATTATGCCCAAATATCAAAGAGAAATTAAAAATGCATGTTGTGGAAGAGTTCGGGTCTTAGGAGGTTAAGCAGTCTTTGATGTGATTTAAAACTAATAGCAGTCAGCTGTTCAGCCCCTGAGTCATTTCCACCTTCGTGTTTCAGATTTGGTAAGAAGTTATTTTCCTTAAAGCATTTTGGTTTGCACAAATGTCCACTGTTACTGTGGCTAAACAACCGTATCCCTGGTTCAGACCCATAGCACATGACTAGTTCACACCTGTGTCACTGGAAGGCTATAATTATACTCGGATCTTCTTGTCGGAAACTCTTTTTTTCTTGTTTGAAGGCTTTTTCTGGGACGACTTCCATGCAAGTGAGTTTTTTGCTATTTCATCTCTCTTTGAAAGTTCATTTAGACACCTACATTTATGAGTTACCTGCATGTCTTTTAATTAAATTTCGAGGTCCTTGGAAACCTTGTTTTCGCATCGACTGGTCGACCTTAGAGATAAAATTGTCTAAATTTTTCAGCAAGTTTCCCCTTTTCTAATATAGTCGCAATGTCTCAGGGATGCTGGAAATGAGAGAGCACTGGCCATTTAAAATATGACAAGACTTTACAATGAGTTCAGAATAGCTCAGGTCCCTTTCATGGCCCCAACTGGCAAATCATTAATCTTCCAGAGCACTTATCTAAGAAGGTTGTCCTTCTAACACAAAACTGCCTTTTTCCTGTCATGATGCCAGAGAAGTTGGTCCACTGCATCTAGTGGACTAAATTATAGGTTTAAAGCAAGGCAGTCATGTTAAAGCTAAACCACTTAATAGAATATACTACTTGCAGTTGGATCATTTCTTTTGTATAATTTGGTTATTTTGCTAGACTTTCTTTCTTCTTCTGTTTTTTCCTGGAGGTCTTACAGAGCTTTAACTCTAAGCCTTAAAGGGCCACACAGTTAAATAGCGAGTAGAAAAGCTGATTATTGAGGTCATGTGATTGCTAACCATGTGACATTAACTTGTCTGCCATTTTGAATGTGTGACAAAGTTGGATCAATTGAATGTCTTTTTGGCTTTTCATAAGCACACTGAAGTAGTTTTATCAGTGTTTTCTCCCTTTTCACCTTGAATGTCTTCTAAAAGCTACGTTTTTCTTCATTGCACAGGAAAACGTAATATTTCCGAGACGCTTTGTTCCCTGCCATTGCTATGGACACTAGCAGATTACCACAGTTGCCTGTAGCACCATGGAGTGCTTGCTTGCAAACGCTCGCAAGGAGCTCTCTGATCAGTGAGGAAACTGTGAAAAGTGTGACACAAACAGGAAATGAAGGCTGTTTGTCAAAATAAAAGTAGTGCTGTTTAAACATGTGGGCTGTGGTGCTGACGCAAAACTTTTACTTCCATATTTCTGGTTGCACTTCAAGTTTGACTGCCGGCCATTTAGTAGTGACTTTTGAAAGTATTTACAGACACATGGTTGTCTTCCATGCAAAATACAGGAGACCACATGTGCTAGCAACCTGAAAACCCTCTTTGCATGAGATTTCACCCAGTGACAGTAAGGAGCTCAGGAACCACTTGCCACTGGTTGGCTGAGCCACAGCCACCCTTCTGAGAGAAAACTCTATAGCTGTTAAAGTTTTAAGCAGTTTAAAGAGGTTCAGATCACTGGCACCTAATCTGGAACCCTTAATTCCAAATGTAATGAGTTGAGAGTGTAAACGGAGGGCTGTACTTACTGTTCCATGTGATAATGTGGTTGAGCTTAAAAATGGCCATTTTCAGATTAGAGACTCTGGAACATTCCCTATCCAATTATTAAACTTTTCACAGATGCATCTGTCATTCATAATACACTTGAGCTTTTTGATGCGCTTCCTTTACTAATTAGTTATGTGGTATACATCTGTGTGCTGCGTGGATGAAAAGTCACCCCATTCTGAATTTGCTGTGTGAAGCGGGAGGAGAGAGCATTTTAAAATCTTTATGCTTTGATGTCCATCTAGCAGATGTGCTGAGATTTGGATGCTGGGCATGTGATACGCACATAGTTCATAGCGGAGTTCACATTCTTAAACACACATGAACAGGTGAAGCGACGGAGAGAGAAAAGTGCTTTCGTTTTCAGGTCAGGCATTGCATTTTAGATGCTATTCGCCCCAGGAAAGCAGCCTGTTTCATCATTGCCAAACCACTTCTGTGCCTATCACACTCTACCCCTTGTAAGAAAACCAAATAACACCAGCAGAGAATTTCAGATGTAGACATGCACAGATTGTAAGACAAAAAGACAGAATATAAAATGGAACTTAAAGCGAATTCACAAACAGAAGCTGCAACATAGACAGCAGAAGGTCGATCAGACCCGCTTGCACAAACCCTTCGTCTATTTGTTTCGTCTCATCTGGATTTACTGTAACAGGATCCTAATTAGATTACCCACCAAAGTACGGGAAAGGCTTAATATGTCCAAAACCCTGGCAGCAAATCTACACAATCCAACAAGTACTGTCACTCTATAAACTTTTCTGTGACATTTGAAACTCTTCTCCTCTGCTATATTTTTTTCTCTCTGTCGTTGTTGGAACAAGCAAACGACATCCCACAAAAAGCCTTTTCTTCAGCATTCGTGTCATTATAAGAAAGTGATTCATGTATTTTCAATTTCTTGGCGGAACAGTGCTCTCTCAAAGAAAGGAACCAGGTGCTTTTTGATAAAATACTCTATTTTATGAACAAGTAATGTAGCAACAAGTTCATATTTAGAAAATATGAATAGGAAAATACTATTTATCCACACTTTTGACATTTTTGTCCTTCTGCTTATATTTGATAAGAAACCTGTTTTTACCAGTACTTTCAACATCACTGTAGCCTTATGGCACTGCAGAATTGTTTGTCGGTACATCTGTGTATATCCATCACTGTGTGAGGCCACCTCTGAAGGAGGCTGTGTGTTGATTAGGTCAGACTGAGCCCCGGCAGGTCAGCGATGATTGGCAGTTGAGTGTTTGCCTGTTCTGTTTGCCAGCTGCCCCGTGTCACACCCCGTCAATAGTAATCAGCCTGGACATAAAAGTCAGGCCTAATGTGGCTTCATTTCTCTCTTTCCTCCCAATTGCTCGATGGTAGAAGAGTAATACATTTCATTGCCCGGGCAACAAAATACTGACATGCTGTTCAAACTTACAGTGTGTTTGGCATCAGGCTGGATTCCTGCTCAGATTCTGGCTCTCTCTTTCTACTCTCTGCGTTTGTTCTCGATTCCTTTCACGTGATCTCTCCTTTTTCACTAAATAAGACCCCTGTCCTAATCAACTACTATTCACACAGAAATGATAAAGATCTAAGACACTTTGAACTGTCATTTCACAGAGTATTTTCCTAATGCTGTACCGAAAGGTACGTATAACAGTATAAACAGCTATAAATGTATAAGTTATATTGTGAAAACTAATTAAATATTTCCATACAGTTCTGACACAGCCACCAAAATTAAATTAAATCGATGTCGACTTACTCAGTTTGTGCTGGCTGTACATTTAGATGCATGAATGCAGACACATGTTTTCAGTAAAAATGAATGCGTGCACACACTACACACATCATCACATGAAAATCTGTGCTCTGTAAATACCAAACAGGTCACCCTCTAACTTTTCTGCTTCAACTGTCTGCAGTTTTTCATCTCCCCATCTGTCCATCTCCTCTCTTGCCTCCCTCTCTCTCCTCCTTCTTCCCCTTTTGTGTCTTATTGTCTCCCTGCTGTATTCATCTCTGCACCATTAATCTTCCAGCCAATGAATTGGAGCTCCTGACTCTATCACTCTTATTATCGGCTGCAGCCGTTCCTTATTTATGTTCCATTTTTCTCCTTCTCCTCCTCACTCAGCCTTGCTACTGTTGTTCCATTGACCAGCATGTAATTTCTTACATGAATAATGCAAGCAGTGAGACAAAAATAGTTGCATTCCTTGGTTCTCTTGGTTGGGATTTGTTCTGCAATCATTTAACTGAATGCATTTGGTTGAGCTGATTTCTATTCAGCAGTGCCAGCTACTTTGTTAAATGAAATAGGGATTTTGGTTGTAAGGGTATTGGGACTCCAAAAGCTGTATTCTTACTGAAATAGACTAGAACTAGATTGTGAGATCAGGGTGCAGATTTATTCAACCTCTCAGCACACTCGAGTACTGATCCAGGATCACCGAGGTGGTTCCCAGGACAATTCTATTCATTAGCCAACACTCAGAGCGGCCACGACAGTTTGCAGGCAAAATTAAATTTCAGTTTCTAGCAGCGCTGATGTGCTAGTGATAGACACAATTTTTATAAAAATGGCCAGGGTTGGTCAGGCAGCTTTCACAGTTTAAGATTAAACTCTTGAACATGAATTATATAATATGAACATGCTTTCGGGGCATTGTTTCCTCAATATACTGTCTATAGGTAGAAAGATATAATTATGTCCCTGACTCTTTTTATTTACAGCTAAATAGCATTGCAGTTACAACAATAAATGCAATGTTCTCTGCCGATATATTGTCATGAGAAGCAATGACCACCCACGAGAAATTCACCTTTGTGTGTGGATCAAAGGTGAGTGACAGACTTACCCTTCACATCTCATTTGCTATACTTGTACCTGTATTATAGAATATTACAGAATATATTGTAATGCACAGAACAAATGAGGAAAAATGTATAAACTCAGGCGCTAGCTCATAAGCTTTTTTTATACCAGCCGCTGCTGAAAAACCCTGTGTTGCCATAGTGAGCGTGTTGGTGGTTAGTGAAGCGCAATGTATGGGCCCTTTCAAATAATGACCTTGTTGTGCTCCTTGAAAAATGTCCAAGGACTTGCATAAACATGTTTTTGGATCCCTAAAAGACTCTTGTGGTGATAATTCAGTAATTTTCTCTAATACATATCTCTGTTAAGCTGGCATAATTGCCCTTTAAGGCATAAAGAAGCGGAAAAAGTGAGCCACATAATAATGTTTTTGTCTGACTCATCTCCCTCAGCCGTCAAGCGGAGCATTTCGAAAATCAAAGGTTTCTTATTGTTCCCTGTGCTGCTTTCTTTGTTTATCACAGACCCAGTTTTCCTTTATTTTTCTTCATGATGATGTAAAGTAGTGAAAAGCAACAAACTGACAAGAATAAGATTAAAATCAAGCCAACCCATGGCGCTTCATTTCCTTTTTTTAAGTTAGATTATCATTTAGATGTTGAAGTTAGCCTTGGGTAAGGATAAGAAAATGTGCTGTGCTTTTTTTACTTTGTTACTACTGCAGCGAGGAAAGTCTAGCTGTAGGCCTGAGAACCTGCCTTTGTCCCTGTTAATTTAAATTAAGCTAGCACAGTTTTTTTTTCCTTTTCAATAAAATAAATTGAAGTTATTTTTCCCCTCTTACTGTTTAACTGTGCTAGAAAGAAACAGTAAATTTATGGATCCCGGTGTGTCCAGAAAGTTGCGAACTGAAAATCCATCTCTTCAGCTGTAGTCACATCACATACAGATCACCGGTGCTGGTGAGTGTGTAATGCTGCACAGAGCTATCTGGTACTCCTCAGAAACGAAGCAGACAGTGGTCTGTTTGGTCTGTTCAGTAAAGGGGATTCTGGCAGTCTACATTCACTGCAGACATTGGCTGTGCCGGAGAGATTTCTGAGGACTAGACTTCCTAAACATACCGTGCACTGTTATCAAACTTCTCTCAGTTGTTCCTGTTCCTCTTTATTGTGCCACTGATAATATTTGACCTCTTTTGTGTTCATCACCTTTCATTTGTCCCGTGTTATCTTGCTTATTGATTCTCATTTTCTCTTTACTTACTTCACTTCTCTTACTTTTCTCTTATTCCCCCAAAATAGTTTTTGTCATTATTATAAATGATGAATAATTTGTGATTAGTCACTTGTCATATCCCAGTGTCTTTGCATCTATTTCCATATTTTAATTAGATCAATCAGTTACCAGGAGCCACTGCTGATTCACTGAAACTACAACATGCAAAATCGGAAGAATTATTACTATTATGTTAGGGCTAATTAACATACTGTATACCTGTGGGGCAGTTAATATGAATAAAGAAGTTAATTTATTGCAATTAGTCCACTGTGGTTATCAAGTCTCACGTGGTTGGAAATTAGGATTTGTGGACTTGTGGAATCTGTCTTAGTTGGCTGGTAATAGATGGTGGAGGGGGAAAAAAAAGATTTGTGAGATGAGCCCCACTTCCCTGCCCCTCTTTCCCGTTCTCTGCGATACCGATTTTTGCAGATGCTGGTGCTTGTTTGTGTTTAGCAAAGCAGATTAATTAAGCTCATTGGTATTCCAGGACACTGTTCCCAGCTGTTTTCCAAGCCTAGGATCAGCAAGGTCATCCATTTGAATTTCGCTCTCTGAACATGTGGAGCCTGGAAGGAAACAGCTGGGAGGCAAGCACCCACAAAAGCGAGGGTTTTGACAGTCGAGATGGATGGATTTCAGTGATAAAATCTCTCTGATCGGTTCTATCACTCAACTCCTTATGTCCCTGATTCATTCCTCCCACAGCAGATCTGTGTGCGCTGTGTAATAGATCATTTGTTATTCCATTTGAGTAAAAGTCAAAAAGGTAAATAGCGTTGTAAACATATGATAAATAGGCAGCCTCATCAGTGTGATTGATATTTCCTGTTTTGCCTTGATGCAACTTCTAATATATAATGTCATCTGACAGGCCCCAGTTAGTATCAACATTAATTATCAGTAAAACATGTTAACATGGTTCTGGGCCCTGTGCCAGCAAACAATGAGATTTGTAAGTCTGAAATAATGAGTCTTTGTGAGTATTTGTGCATTGTAAGTAATAGCAACAACTTGTCAAAGTGGAAAGTCAATACACACTATAGTGGGGAAAAAAGGAGATACAGCTCATGAAGAATGCAGCGCAGCCTCGGGTCAATGAGTTAACTGTACCTTTTAGTATTGCATCGATAAGCAGACTTTGAGTTAGATCACGCTGAGGCAGCAGTTTACTGAGTTGTGTCCCTGTGAATTACTGTCCACAGTGAAGAAGTAAAGTCTGTTCTTTCAAGTTATTTCTAAAACATTAGCTCTTTAAATTAGAATCAGTAACCACGCACTACAAAATCTCTAATGTGTTGTACACGAATTGTCTTTAATCATCATTCAAACATCGCTCCCACCTGTAAACGGTTAAAGCTGACTTGTCAGGAACAAGAGACTCTTGGTTTGCATATAATAAGCAATGTCACCGAGACGACCCAAGGTCTAAACTTTACTATAAGACTACCGAGATTTGCAGCTTTTATGCTGAGATAAACAACACCTCAAACATAAAGAAGGATGAGTGGATCTCAATAATAATCATAATAAATGCCTAGTAATATTAGAAAGAAAACTGGTCAAAGTATGGAGCTTTGTGGAAATTAATATTTAAAGATGAGCCTGTTTAAAAAGTCTAACTGTGGATTCATTAAAAACTGAGCAAGGGGCTTTTAATTAGCGAGGTTTTCAGTTATTGGTTCATAACTAAAGTTCTACTAACAAAACTTAATCTGCTGTTGAAGGCTGTGAAACAGCAAAAATATTTGAGATTCAGCGTCATGTAAGCTTTCCAGCGAATGTGTCAAAAAATATTTTTGCTTCAGGCACTGGGATTTAGTTTGCTAGTGTTCAAACAGCTCTTGATTCATCAGACTGACCGCTGAGTCCTTTCTCATACTTTTTGTGTTCCTGTTGTTTTTGATTTATATGAGACACCAGCTGATGCAATATAAATGTTTTGTCCTCAGTTGAGTTGGTGTGTGTGTGTGTGTGTGTGTGTGTGTGTGTGTGTGTGTGTGTGTGTGTGTGTGTGTGCGCACGCCATGCACAAATGCAACAGAACTAAGTCTGTTTGTGAGTCTTTTGGTACCCACAAACAGCAGGTACTTTACGCTCCTCTGGTGACAGACAGGAGGGGAGCCTGTTGTCACATTTCTTCATCATTATTTTCCCTGCCCTCCTTCATCTCTCTCCCTTGGAAGTTAAAAAAGTAATCAAAGGCTTGGCATCTGACAGCTCTGGCTCTTTGCTTCCTCCACTCTAAAAAAAAAAAAAAAATCTTTTTTTTTCTCCTCCCCTGAATCTTTTGCAAACACTAGCGCCTTCTCGACAAAAGCCCCTCATTTCAGGGGTGCTGAAAACCTCTCCAGCTTTTCTCAGTGGAGGTGTGCCTCTTTTGACATCTCTGCTAAATGGAGGATGCTTTGCCACTCATTTAACAGCTCTGCGACTTTGTTCCTCCTCTGGGAGGCACACAGCCTTTTATCTCCTCATAGCTGGCTGAGAACTTGCTCTCCTCTCTGCTCTGTCCCACCCGTCACAGCGCAGCATTAGCATGTACATGCCTCTTAGCAGACCACAGAGAAAGAGCCCTGCAGTGCTCTGGCTGGAGCACGAGGCTTAGTCCCCTGGAGGAAAAATCTTGGCCGCAGGGTGAATAACTGGAGTATGTTGGACATTAGGGCTTTGGCAATTCAAAATGCTGGATTAGGCGTGAATAGTACGGAGGCATTTACACAAGGTTTTAACAGAAGGGAAATAAAGATGTTTCCTGTTATTTCACGATGTACAGTATGTGTTTTCATTTCCTATATCAGTTATATGCAGCCTCTGGAGAGTCAGATTACCTCAGTAATCGATGGATGGATGAATGGGTGAATGGGTGAATGGATTTGTGCTTTCATGAATGTAAGGCCTTAGTCTAACCACTGAGATCCATGACCGCCATTAGTCGACTCCTTTTATCGGTGTTGGTTTATGGTAACTGATTTTTAAAAGTGCTGTTTTTTCTTTTGTATGTTTTTCAAGGATGACGAGCCAATGACAGCAGGGGCTGACGGCAGAGATCACGCCCGTATTCGGAAGTTCCTCAGCCAGCACACCAAGAAATTACCCTGGAAACCAGAGGTAGTACAAATAATTTGCCCTCCTTTTTATTTGATGTGATTTCTCCTTTTGCACATATCACTTATTCATCTTCAATTTAAAGCCTTTCTTGCATCTCGCAGACAGAGCTATTGTGATTCCTCGGTTGTTTTGCTGTTTGTGTAATTAATCCACTCAATTTGGCAAGGCCACTTAGTGTGAATATCTTCCTCATTTTCTATCAGTTGTCCTTTCAACTGCAGTTGGTATTTGAGGTCAAACAGAGATCCAGCCAATTTCTGGTGGCATTATTGAAACATCAAACTGCAATTTATCATTATTAGGATAAATTATTGTGTCAGGATGAAAATATTTGATCCAAAATAATGATTACATTTCAAGCCATGCATGGCTGAAGTGATGTGATTTTGCTGTCTTTTGTGTGTAGTTGACACACCTGCTGTAACAACAGGAGCAGCAGACAGGCGTATTAAGCAGTGGATTATTGATAGAGAAAGCAGCTGTGGAAGTGTAATCTGTTCAGCAGGGTTTAATTATAGCTTTGTGCATGTATGTATGTGTGTCTGTAGCCTGGGACATGTGTTGAATTAGTAATTTTCCAAGTGGGGTAAAGTTTAACTACAAAGTCTTTGCTTCAAACCAGCATGATCTTCCAGCACACAGTGGACAGTTCACGTAGGTTCTCTGCCTTTTACTCTGACTTCTCGCTGCTTCCATAAAGCTTTATGCATGTAATCTTTTGTCCAAGGCAAGATTAAAGCAGTGCTGAGTGCGGTATGGGCCTAATATTGTTATAGTAACTGCATTATTTCAGCAGACTCTCCTGAGCTGGTCTCAGGTTAGCTTATCTTTGCCGTCATGACTTCTCTCAGCAACAAAACAGCCAAACACTCTCATTTGGCTTTTAAAGCAGTCATATGTGGATGATGTCTGCTTTTCTGATTTAATATGCCCTGCAAACATCTGTTGTCTGAATAGCGAGGGGCTGCATCTAAATGTGGTGATGGTTTTGGCATAATTTAAAACGGTGCTACTTAGAAAATGAGGAGTCACATTGATATGAAACAGCCAAGCTAGGACCACAGCCAAGTAGGCAGTCTGATACTGGACCATGTAGACTAATTGCACAAATCTAAATAGATTTCAAGGGTTGATCATAGCAAGAAGCTTTATTATGTTCTATTTTTTCCTCCTGTGCCTTGTGTTTTATCATTTTGCAGATCACAGGATATGTTTTTGCATTCACAAACATGTAAGTGATTTCATTGACCAAACATATTTTCTTATTCATGGTGTGGAATGAAAAAGCAAAGCAGCCGCAGAAGGAAAATAAATTTTGCAACATCCACACCCACAACATCTTACATTAGACATGACTAGCGTCAAAGCTCCCTTTTAAACGTCGACATGGCATTTCTTTGACTGATTTCCAGCCTACTCTTAAAGCACCCTGTCATTTAGTATCAGTGAGTTTTCTGGAAATCCTGCATAATTCTATCAAATATTTCAAGAATTTCTTGGAAGTTCAACACTCAAAAATCCTTTCTTATCTCTGCTATGTCAGGCCTAAGCCAAGTTTGTCAGAAACCATGCAGCGCGGCAGCTCTTCCTCCGCTCTCTTCACTAGCTTTCTGTCCTAATTACCAACATTAACTTGTTTTCTTGGTGCACAGCCAAAATGGTAGAGGTCTGTGGGGCCACTGAGCTGGCACTGTCAAAGGCGTAGACTCATACTGGCAGAGGTAGAGTGGTGCCATATGCCTGCCGTCACAGACTGGCAGAGGTCACATGGACATTCAGAAGCAGTCCTAAACCACATGCACATAAATTCAGTTGCAAAATGAAAAAACAACAACAACTTAGACAGAAAAAAAGGCACTTTCATCACTTTTAATACATTTACAACTGTGTGGCTTGCAACAGGTAAACGCTGCTGACTTGATGAGGATCTTTGGCCGAGCGTGCTTGCTCATTCAAAGGTGACATTGGCACTTTAAATGCACTGACATGGGACATAGATAAGAAAGTAAATTGCCCCACTTTTTAGCAGTCAAGCACTAGACAGACAAGAATGGATAAACAGTCATTTGCAGCAAAGCTGACATGTATCTAGGGAGAATTTGAGCTTCTTAAACAATTTTATTTAGTCACACGCAGAAAGAAAGTAATGGTAAGAAGGATTAATAGTCTGCTAAGCCATTGTAGAAGTTGATATCAGAGGAACTTTCATGTTTTTTTACATGTCACTGATATTTCAAAAGCCACAGGGAGCAGAGATTTAACTTCGTCGTATTAAAGCATTAAGCTTGGTTTCAATTCTAGTGCACTGAGGAGGACAGGTGGAGGATGACAGTCTCCAAGTTGACTGACTGACTAAAGCGTCTGGCCTTTTGGCTCTTGGTGGAGCTGAAAGTATCTTTATGTCTGTACTTTTGGTGAAACAGATTTTGACAGCCTATTATTTACCACTCGAGGGAAGTGAGGAAGATATTGTGGCACAACACAGACACATGATTCATATGGAAGCAGTCATCACAGCTGTCTCTTCGCACAGAAACACATGGAGTGACAAGACTGCAGGACAAATCAGATCTTTGTCTGCTCTTCGATCCTCTCCTCATACCTCAGTAATATGAGGTGAAGATGCAGGAGAAGACGTCTGATATTTGTCTCCCTCTCACTATTGATTTTGTCTGTTTTTTTCCTCGGTCTATTCAAAATGCCAACTGGTGAATGACTGTGATTTCTCTTATCTGCCATTTAAATGTAAGAGTTTGAGATAAGAAAAAATGCTGCTCGTTCGTCGTACCCTGTCTCATGTTCCTCAGTTTGACATATCTACTGCAGCCTATCCATCCCCCTCATGTTACATCTTTGGCATTACTGAAGATATGTAATTGTAGGACAGATGGCAGATTATACAAACCCTCATTACAGTAGTTGATGTGGCTGGGATCTAGATCATATAAACCGTGTCTTCCATTTTTTTATTTGCTCTCACTGTGTGAAATGAGTTCTCATTATCTGTGTCCATATAGTGCTTCTTCCCCTCACTGTACCTTCGTTCTTATCCCACTTTCTTTTCTTTCCTAAATTACTAATGGAAAGAGGAAGGTGAGACAGGAGAGGGAGAGACTAAATGTTCATAGAATTACAGTGCATGTTCAATTATTCCCTATTTATTCAACACTTACATATAGTACAGTGTTGTGATGTATCAACACTGAGTTTTAATGCCTTCTGTCCTGCATGTCCCATGCGAGCAAGCAAAGTGGCTTTGTATATACCCCAATCTGCCCTTGATAGGAACATCATGTCTCACTTTTCTTACCCAATAGGGATTAATAGTGTCAGTTGGTGTGAAAGCTCGTCAGTGGGTACACTGAGCAGCCATTTGTCAGTGCTTTGCTGCCAGTGGGAAGCGCAGAAGGCTGCACCAGATTTTGAGAAAGGGAGAGCCTCGCGGAGAAGAGAGATGGAAAAAAGAGAAAGTTTTATTTGTTTGCTGGGTTGATGGTTCAGCCAGATGGATGAGAGAGAGGAGATATGGTGAAAGACACGCTCGCAGAATGTATGTAGCTTTCTGGGGGAAATGTGTGGTGTGATAAGAGTAGTGTACTATACAGTATTTGATGCTTTAGATTAAATGCCCTTCTTAATCGGGTAGCTTTTCTTGTACTTTTTCTTGTTCTTTTAGTTTGCTCCTCATGTTTGACAGATGCCATAAATTACTTTGGAGAAGCATTTCCAACAAATGCAGGTCATATATGGATGTTTGGAATCATTTTTAGGGCTGGGCCACTCTAGATTATTGTTATTATTATTTGTTTGAACCACTCTGTAATACATTTACTTTAATGTTTAAAAGGGTCATTTGCTTGCTCCATCTCCTTCTTAGTTTTAGCTGCCCCACTGTAAGACCCTTTGATAAACCCGATGACGGCAAGCTGTCTAGGCCCAAAGGCACCAGCACACCAACTCTTTCTCCACATCTCTATTCTCATGAGCATAACGTTACCATCTGTAGTGATTTCTCTGAGCCTTTAGCTGTTACTCTGGGATTTTTCTTCGCCTCATTGAGCATTCTACATTGTGCCTTTGGTACCATCCTAGCTGGGTGCCCACTTAAGGAGAGTAATAACAGAACAAAATTGTCTCCTTTTAATTGTCCACAATTTCTAGACAATCATCAGTGTGAAGTGATTAAATATCGTAACTCTCTGATTACTTTGTAGCGCTTTCCAGCTTAATGCAGTTCTCTAACATAAGTGTTTTTGCAAAGCGCTCTTTATCATCAGCAGATACTTTTGTAAGTAAGTTGAAGTCGCTCTGTGCCACACTTCTATATCTGAATGATCTATTCATTATGGACAATTAAAGTAGATTTTGTTTGTTCATAGTTGGAACTTGATGAGGAGAAAAGAAGTTGAATATAATTGCAGATCATTGCAAAAGAGGTAATGTTGTTTTGTTTTTGTTTTTGGGTTTTTTTGTCACATATGGTGGGCCAGGTGTTTGTACAATATCTGGAATAGTTTGAGATTAAGCAGGGTGTGGATGAACAGGGAAGAAGAAATGAATTCAAACAAGAGAAACTAATGGACAAGATTATACCTACATTTACATTTAAGAGGATGACTGGGCACAGGTTGCGTTTAAACTAGTGCTGTCAATAGATTAAAAAAAATTAACTAACTAATCTCACAATTTTCTGTTATTAATTGCGATTAATCTCAATTACTTTATTAATAGCCTGGCTCCAATTACATTTTTTTATTCTTTATATTTTAAGTAATTATCGTTGTTCACCGAAGTCCAGTGGTCTCCGGTGAGAGCGACATTCCTTACTTGCACAAGCTTGCTGGACTGCTGAGCCCTCTGGTCCCCATACAAAGTGTGCAGTCTCGACACAATGGTTCCTCTCGAGGGCAGATTGTAACACTCATCTCCTGATGCAGCACGAATGACTTCTCTCAGTCCATCATCTTCTACTATGCTAACTGGTCGGCAGTTTTTAGCTATCCAAACAACCAAGGAATTGGTTACCTTTTCTCTCACATTTTTTGTTATTCGTCCACAAGCACCATACTCCTGAAGCGTAGACTGGCGAGGTCCCGTAGAGGTGGATTCAGTTGGGTGTTTTGCTCTCAGGTGATACGCCAGTGATGAACTGCTTCTGTGGTACTTGAATTCAGCGTTGCAAATTGTGCATCTTACTCTCGTTTTGTCCAACAAGCCATCAGGCAACTTCTTAAAGAGAAACTTTCCACCCAAAAGTCCGCCCTCGTCCATGCTTGCGTGTGTTAGCTAGTGTTAGCTAGATAGTAGCATGGTGTCACTTCTTCTTCTTCTTCTAATCATTTCTGTCAGGCCAAACGCCAGCATAGCACACTGTTGCCCCCTCCTCCAGAGGTGCTCATGAATTTAAAGGTCTTAGATTACAGGAAATTAATAAAAAAACAAAATCAGCGTTAAATTTTTTTAATGCATTAAACATTTCGCGTTGATCTTAATAATTAACGCGATAATTTTGACAGCACTAGTTTAAACACAACTGACTGTTAAAACTTTAAGAATTACGGACGTATGCTTTCAGTGTATTACTGCTGTTTATATGCTATATGTTTTGCCATATTTTTCATATAATGTAGACAGTTGAAATATGTATCAGTCCATTGGTATAACATGATAGTAGAGGAGAGCAGATTTGTAGGTTGTTCATATTTACATGTTGCTTTCCATGTCAACATGTTGCATTTATGTTGAACTTACAGTCACGCGTAATAGGATAAAAGTAGAGAAATTTATCTTAAAATGAACCAAACGCAGCTTTGTCTTGAGAGCAGCGTATAAACACAAGTCGCTAATAATAGTTTTTTCTAAGAATATGAATATATTTTCTAGTGTAAACAGCAAGAAGGTCCTGAGTTCAATTCCACCATCAGGCCAGCGTCTTCCTGTGTGGAGTTTGCATGTTCTCCCTGTGTTTGCGTGGGTTCTCCCCGGGTACTCCAGCTTCCACCCACAGTACAAAGACATGCAGTTAGTGAGGATAGGTTAATTGGGAACTCTAAATTGCCCATAGTTGTGAGTGCAGGAGTGAATGTGAGCACGAATGGTTGTCTCTGTCTATGTGTTAGCTCTGCCACAGACTGGCGACCTGTCCAGGGTGTACCCCGCCTCTCGCCCTAAGACAGCTGGGATAGGCTCCAGCACCCCCGTGACCCTGAAAAAGGATAAGCGGAAGTGGATGGATGGATAGATAGTGTATTTAGCAATTTAAGCAGACGCCATACCTACTACTAAATATATGAAGTCTATAAGTCCCAACAAGTAGCCCAGCACATAGCCACTTTGGACTTACTTCTGATAAAATACAGATGCAGAAGAATGATTGTGATGGACAGAGGTAATTTAATATTTAGTTAGTTCAAGTAGAAGAAACAATCCTTCCTGAGAGTGCCCATGGCTGTTTACTTGATTGCTAAAAGTGTGATTTTGGATTAAACAATAACAGCTACATAAATGGAAGTAAAACAGCAAAGTAAGAAAGAGCAGCAGTCATTCTGTCTCTTCTTTAGCCAGTTACTGAATATAAATGTTAGCTATAAAAGAAAGTTAGCTGTCATCTGAAATGACACAATCTCTACATTCCTATATTATACCCATCGTGTAAAAAGCACAAAACAAGAAAAACACAGACAGGCAGTATCATTGTCAATACACCAACAAATAATGTGAGTATGATTTTATCGCTCGCTGCAGAACGAGAAGAGAGGCAAAAAGAAGATGGAGTGAGACAGTGTGGCGGAGTGACAGCCAACAGCTGAGCTCAGGGAAACTAAAGAATGAGAGTCGAGACACTGACAGCATTTGGCAGAACAAAGACAGAGATAGAAGGGTGGAGAGGCAGAAATGGAGAGGTCAGAGGGAAGAAGAAACAACTTTAGGGATAGTGGGACTGAAGCCTGAGAGAGGGAGGGGAGGCCTGAAGCAACACTCAGAGAAAAATGATTGAGTTTAAGTTAGAGTCGTTGGAGAAAGACAACTTCCCTTTTCCCTGACTCCGTATCCAGCATCATGTTAAGGCCAGAGCACAGACAGAGCTCTTGCTTCCCTGTCACCCACAAAACAGAGCCAGTTATACACAAGTGGACCCCTCCCCCCCACAGTAAAAAGCCTTTACTTTACAGCCCACGGCCTCTCCAGGGCCACACAGGGATATGTTTGTGTGAATAATTAGAGACTTTTAAAGCTGTCCGCTTATTGCTATTTGACAAGGAGAGAGGGGGGGGGGGGAGCAGGTCAGGCCGAAAAAGGTCTTTTAAAACCCACAGGAAATCTATTAAAAGCTTTATATAAGGCATATTTACACAGGGACTAGTCCCCATCTGCTAAATCCTTCTAACCTCACTGTGCCTCCCCATCTCTATCTGTCACTCCCCCACCCCCCTTTTTTTTAAACATCAGACAGTCTCATCCATTTTCTTCATTCATTTCTTTTTTCAGATTTAAATCTGTCAGCCTTTCAACTGTCTCTTTCTGCTTTAATTTTAAAAGGAACATTTACCAAAAAATAAATAAATAAAAATATGTGAGCTTAAATCAGGCGTCCCACTGTTTGGGAATGACATGTTTTCAAAACAAAGTCATCCCATGGTTTATTCATGGACTGTAATTGCCATGTTGCTGTCATTGTCCTGGACGTTTAGTTGACCATGCAGAGTGTGGAGAGAAACGGGGACCACGCAGGTCATGCCATCTGTTCGAATACCTGTGTCATACTGAAGGAGCACAACACCCTCCACCAACATGTTTGTCCTTTAGAGTAGCAGTCAGAGAGACATTTGCTCACCTTCCATATCCCATTCCTCTAATCTCTCTAATGAGAGGATTGTGTTTTATTTACATGAGGTCACTGCCACTCCTCTAGTTTCTTGATTTGACAGCTCACTTCTTGTTGACTACACAGCCAGCACCTACTCTACGCACAAAAAGGTTACCTTTAACGAATGAAATGGAGCCAAAGTATTGAAGCATCTTTCCCTTTGATCTAACCGGGGGAACCTCGCTGTGCCGTTTTTCATAGTCAATTGGAGAGAGTCAGCTTTGCTGCTCAAGTACTCTGTGATGTTGTAAATATCTGTGGCAGCATTACAGTGGCAACCTGCTGAGACTGCTGTCACACGTTGAAAGGATACCATATGTGTGTACAGTATGTGGTATAGTATATTGGTACAGTTCGAGACCATCAAGTATAAACATTTTTTTCCACTGTGCTCCTAGAGCTTGACGTTAAACTGAGTTGAGGTTATGTGCTAATGTGCAACAGCGCATCAGAGTGTGTAGTGAAGATATTAAGAATTACACTCTTCATTGTTTCACTCTGTAGAGTTTTTCTCTCTTTTCAAACATTGCGTGACCCAAAGCACATAATTTCCATAGCACTGTAAGTTTGACACACAAGTCTATGGAGAGTCATCCCCACTCCAATACGAGCAGACTTGTGTGTGTGTGTGATGAACGAGAGAGAGTGCACGAGAGAGGAGACTGTGCCCCAAAGCAGACTGGTTTCACCATCTGTCCTTGCTGTGTCCTGTGATTTCCCTGTGTAATTCAGACAAATGTCATACTATGGGCAGGGGATGAGCTTTGACAAACTGCTCCAGACATTCTCAGTTCACACTCCCCCGATACTCCTGTTGAGTTCTTCTGTTATTCACAACATTTCTAACCTCACTCCGCAGTCGCGTGTTTCAAAGAGATTTGATTTTTCCTGCAACATGGAGGAAATTGCACATATTCCAGCTCGTTCTAGGCAGGATGGCAGCTCTGAAGCACTGAAGCGTATCTCCTGTTTAACAGCACGTATGATGCCGCTGTTAGTGTGTGCATTGACCTGTGTCCTCTGTGCGTGTGTGATTGTGTGTTGACAGTATAAGGGCCAGGCTAACCTTCACGTGTTTGAGGACTGGTGCGGCTCCTCTGTAGCCCAGCTGAGAAAGAACTTGCACTTCCCTCTCTATCCTCATGTAAGTACAGCAGTGCGCATTTTCATGCATTAACACTAAAGGCACATAGTATTGACTGGTTGTGCATGCCTGTCAGTCTCCCTGCTCGCACAAGTCACATATGCAGCTAGCTGTGTCTGTGTCATATTTACCAGCAGAATTTTTATTCATTTATTTATTTTGGAAAATGGCTCTTAGTCTCAGACAGCAGGCTTTTCATTTGTACCTATTGATTTGCTGACTGAAATTGACAACTGCCACAAGCACATTTCATCAGCTGCTCCTAGCTGAGGTGTTTGGTGCATGTGCAAATCAACCTGTGAAACAGTGAATCATCATTGTCATAAAATCAGTAGCTTTTAGCAGTGGAGTGCGCCTCACTGGTAGCTGAAATCACTGTGTTTTACATCCTTCTGAGTCTGCAAAGGCTCAGCAACATTAATCTGATAATATCATTCTAAATAATTAATTGCTAACCTATTTAGTTTAACAGCATCACTGGCAAAACTTACAGCAGTTTCAGATGTCTCAAAAAGATCAAAAATGGCAAAAAAGGGCCACATGCATAAAATTGTATGATGGGACTGATACTGTATGGCAATAATTTCCAGGTAAAAAGCTAGCATGCTCACTATGATCTGTGAGCATGCTAGCTTTATGTTTAATTAAAGCAGGCTCTTTTATTACAGTATCTCGTCTGTTAGTCTTCATTGTCCTTATATCAAGTGGCAGACTTGAACAAGTGGGTCAGAGGTTTGCTTTATGCTTCATTGTGTGTTTTTGAACTGAATGTTTCACTGTGACTTAACATGAGATAGTGTTTAACTTGCTGCTATTAAAGTTGCAATATTTTTCCCTCTTTCTTACTACAGGCCAGGACAACAGTGAAGAAACTGGCAGTGGCTCCAAAGTGGAAGAACTACGGCTTGAGAATATTTGGCTACCTTCACCCTTACAGAGACGGTAACTAGCTTTTTCTATTAGTAAGTCACCAATCTGAGGAAGCATTTGCACATTTGAAAGAGTAGACATTTTCCACAGCCCTCTTAATCCAAGCACTTCGGAGCCACTAATGTAGTGGATATTCACATTTTTATTAGGGCTGAATGCCAGAAGTCTCACAGCTAAATCTCATTGCAGTTCCCTCATGGCCTTACCCTCAAGCCCAGTTGCTATGGGAACTGAAAGCTCTAATGCCCAAGTGCCCTTACACAAATTGCAGAATATGAAGTTATTAATTAGATTACCATTCATTTCAGCCCCTCATGTAGCTTTCACTTGGGGTATCACTCTCCGTTGCTGATGGCTTAAAGGTCATATTATCTTCTCGGTGACAGCCTGCACGTCGTTTCTCAATTATGTTTTGCAACCAAATTTAAAATATGAATAATGTGGCAATTTAACATGTAGTTTGAGAATTCCTAAATATTGCAATAGTGTAGTAACAAACTAGTTTTATTATAGTGAACACTACCACCTGCAAAATATTAGAATGTCTCACCGTACTGACCTGGGTTTGCAGCAACCCCAAAATGGGAAGCTCTATTCAGAAACAGCTGATCACACAGTTAAGTCAACTCTGAGGTTAGTGCATATGTGGTGAATAAAAAAGGGCAGTATCAGTCGAGCACCAATATCACAATTCGCCGTGACAATAACGAAATAACTAAATAAAGAGCAAAGCCTGGGTTTTCAATCCACTGGAGATCGAAAAGTTAACGGGTGCCGTTCTACAATTATCTTCAAGAATCCAGCAGCGGCAGTAGCGAAAGAGTCTGTGCTCAAGAGGAGAAAAGAGTCGATACATTAGCACTATTACAAATTCAAATTCAAATTTTATTTGTCACGTACACAGTCATACACAGTACGATATGTAGTGAAATGCTTAGACAACTGCTCGTGACCTAAAGAAAACAAAAAAGGGAAAAGGCTATGAATAAGGTAGGAAATAAATATGAAAAATTAAAAAGGGTAAATTTAACTAGGAAGGAATCAAATATAAATGAAGGTTAAAAATGAAATAACTGTACAACACAAATTAGAATGAAGGGTAAATTTAACTGGGAAAGAATAAGATAAAATATATAAATTAAAGTTGAATTAAAGTTACATTTCATTCTGTGTTCACGAGTGTTCATCATTCATCATTTTACACGGCAGACTTGATTTCCCAAATGTGAAAAAGAAAGCGTGCTCTTTGTTTTTAATTCTGTCGTTTTATGAAATGAATAATGAAACAAAGAGTCTGCTTGACAGTTTCTAAAAGTATTTGAATACAACCTCGGATAAGCAGTAACACACGGCATATTATACTGTGTCAAAGGCTAGGCAGAGTGTAACTGAACAGCTTCCAGAACCACCTTTAACAGCAACAACATGAAGTAATTATTTATCAGACGCTCACATTGGTGTGGAGGAATTTAGGCCCACTCTTATTTACAGTGTTTATTTGGGTTTCCAGGCACTGATTTATGCACAGCTCTCTTAAGATCCTGCCACAGCATTTGAGTCAGGTTGAGGTCTGAACTTTGACTGAGTCAGTGCAACACCTTGATCCTTCTCTTTTTTCTGCCATTCAGTTTTAGATTTGCTGCTGTGCCAATGTCCCAATGTCAGCCAAACTTTAGCTGTACCCTCGCCATTCCTCTGCTCCCCACTTAGTATGCTATGTTCATGCTGATATGCTGTACGCTTTGGTTGTCACCAAATGTAGTGCTGCGCATTATGGCCAAACAATTTCACTCTGGTCTTGTCTGTCCAAGGACTTCAGAAGCCTTGTGGTTTGTTCAGGTGCAATTTTGCAATTTCTATGACCATTATATGATTTGACCTTGGGGTGAATTTTCTGAGGTGTCCACTCTTGGGAAGATTGGCAGCTGGCTTGAACGCTGTCCACATGTGAATAATGTTTTTCACTTCAGAATGATGGACTTTAAATTGTTTGGAAATGGCCTTATAACCCTTCCCAGATTGATGGGTACTAACAATTGCTTCTCTAAAATCATTGCCGAAGTGGCATTGAGTCTTTGGAGTGTGTTAACACACACAATAGCGCTCCAGACCAGAAAAACACAAACAAAAAGACACCAAACCAAAACTTCTGCTTTTATAAGGATGGCCACACTTGATCAGTTAATCAAGGGCTTTTGATTAGCAGCACGTGGCAGCTATCCCGCTCTTAATCACTGTGGAAATAGTAAGATTATACCTTGTTTTTTCTAATAGCAATGCTGCATTTTAGCTTATTTTAGTTCGATAAATAATAGTCAGTGCAGCAACATTATTAGAAATCTGTATTCACTGGGGTGCGTTGAGCAGTCGACCACGTGCCATATGGCTGAGAGCGGCCAGCCCGGGTTTGAGTCTGACCCGCGGCCCTTTGTCTTCCCCTTCTCTTTCTGCCCCTGCTTTCACTGTGTCTATCAAATAAAGGTGGAAAAGAACAAAAAAAAAAAAAGAAATCTGTATTCACAGGTATGTCCACCTGTGTTACGCTTTTTTATATACAATAGTATATATGAATTTGCATGCCAATCCACAAGAAGAAATGAAAGATAATCTGACGGTGTGGATACCGATTTTATTCTGCTCTTAGGATGACTCCACATTTGAAAACTAAGATCACTGTCTCTCAGATCACTGATTACCCATGAACGTGTAAACATTTATGAGGAAAGATGACAAATAAATACAATTTGTTACTATCCTGAGATTACTTATAAACTGAATGACAATGTTTGTGAGCTCCACTTACTGCACCCCATGTTCTCACTGTTTTGCGTCTGTGCTCAAGTGTTTATTTCCATTCATATAGTTGTTACATACAGATTAGAAATTCATGTGAGGAAAATCTTCATATCACCGTAACCATGCATGTCATTCATGACTACTGCTCCCGGCAGGGCACCACAATTTTGGTGCGTTTTCTTTTTCACATTTCTTATGAAATTCTGCTCTTCGTGATTATACTCTCTTAGATCATACATATCTACTTCCACTGACACACACTTTGATCAAATTTTCTCCCTTCCAGGTGATTTCCAGTTCTCAGTATCATCAGACGATAACTCTGAGTTCTGGCTGAGCCCTGATGAGACTCCTCTTAATGCCAGACTGCTGGTCTATGTAGGACAGGTAAGCAACAAACTGTGTTACACTGAATATTATCTGAAACACACAGAGGGTCACTCCATTTAAAATCAGCAGGGTCCCTATATTCTTTATAGTTTACGATTCAAAGGAAAGCCATTTAGTACAACCCATTTTTCAGTACTCTCCTGTTTTTAAATGGCATTGCTTAGCAACAAGCTGTTACTGTAGGAAGAGCCTGAATCTTCTGGGGCCTAAATTCAACCTCTTAATGTCATGACCTAAATAGTAAAACACTTAGTATAATATATACCTCTAGGGAAGTTCATCCATAGTACAGTTTGCGCAGGGAAGCCAAACCTTAATCATTAGACTACATAGTGACTTTATTATCTGATAGGATATTCAGGTGACGGTGACTCATATCTCTAAATGGCTTCTAATGGATTTTATTTCTCTCATATATGGCTATGCACACTATGACAGATCAGGCAAGTATAACTATGATTAACTGCAATTCTTGTGGAATCATAGTTACTGTTGAGACTTTAAAGGGTCAAAGCTATTACTCTGAAATGATGCCATCTAAAATCGTTGCTGAGATGTGACTAAGAGCATCCAGCTCTGACCACACCTCAACATAAGCCTTTAATTCTGCCAGAGTTCAGCGATACAGCAACAGCAGGGACAATGAGCGATTTGACCTTGTTCGTCTTTAGTAATCACCCGCTCCCCTCATGTCACCATCCTAACACCGAGGCTATCACTCACCTCCCCAACACACGCCTCAAAATACAGTAGACTTAAATCCTCCTGTAGAACATCCTGTGAAAAATCGTTTTCCTTTCCCATCTATCCTTGAAGTACCCTCTGCCCGCAATTGAATAAAAGTCAAGCTGTGCTGCTGCCGCTGCCTCTGCTAATAAAGTTTTCTCTGCGAAACCCTCTGAAAGATTTAAGAAGGGAAAGATGCACGAGGTTGCACAATATTTGAACTGCACCATATGAGTGCTCTCAGCAAATATTTGTTAAGAGCAAAGGTCCAGCGATGGTGCCATCTGTATTCCAACAGGATGCGAGATGTCACCAGGTTCCATGGGAGCTGAGATTAATTGGCTGCTAGAGAATATTGATGTGACATTTAGCAGTGGAGAAATATCATCTAGGTAATGGCAGAGGAGCAGCATTATGGCTAAGGATCATTCATCCTGCCACCGGCTGACAGACAGGTCTCACTGCCTTCCCAGTCTCGAGAGGCACTTTGTGTTTCACGGATAAAAATCTAAATCGTTGCTCCGTTCAAACCATCTGCATGAGCTTAGGTGGAAAAAGAGTTTATTTAGATTTTCTCTTACTGTAAGTTTGTTTTTTTTTTGAAAGAGGATTTTGAAGTAGTCAGATTTTCCCCAACTTTTAAGAGTTTGTGTTTCATATAGCACAAACACTTTACACCCTGAGGAGACATGCGCTGCTCTTCTTTGCTTGCTACAAAGCCTGCCCTTAAGACTTGTAAGAGCTCTAATACGGCGGTCCCCAACCCCCGGGCCACGGACCAGTACCGGTCCGTGAGTCATTTGGTACCGGGCCGCGAGAGTGAGACTCGGGTGTGAAATGTATGGTTTTCAGGGTTTTTAGCGTTATTTTGTTATCGTTTTTTTTTTTTTTTTTGACTCTGTTTTCCTGGGTCTTTTCACGTGTGTTATGAATAAATCTTCTTTTTTTCGGTACCGGTACTAGTTTCATTTTGTTGTATTTATCCGCGACACCTTAAAGGCCGGTCCATGAAAATATTGTCGGGCACAAACCGGTCCGTGGCGCAAAAAAGGTTGGGGACCGCTGCTCTAATACACAATTAATTTATGGGTTTTTTAAGTTATTTCAAACCAGATAATAATAAAATAACTCAATTTTAGCTTGTTTTTTATTTTCTGAAGATTAAATAAAAATTAAAGGCAGGGGTTATTCTTCAGCCACTTCTGTGTTCTGTGTGTCACATTTACGACAGTGAAAAAAGGTTATTTTTCTAATCTTCCTGTGCATGCGAAGGACATTACACTGAATTCTAAATTCACCCATTCACTCAAATAGCATACACAGTATACTACAGTTTTATTCTGTTCATACCACATTTTTCCAATCCCAAATACACACACCGTTGGACACACCAGGGCACTTTTTCTCCTTTTTTTTGTGGAGTTGTATCTTGCCCAGAGATTGGAGGAACCCCAATAACCCCAGTTAGCATTCCCTGTAAACCTCTGTCCAAATGGATTGCACACCAGTAAAAAAAAAGCCACTGACTGACAGACAAGTGTGTGAGGGATCCAGCAAGCCCAGATCTTTTTTATTTGAATAAGCTTCCTAGTATGCCCTGTTTGAGGCTAGTGCTTTCAAATGAAAACGCCAATGACTAGCAAATATATCTTTAAAAGTATAATTCGAATGTGCTCCCATGAGGCATTTAACAGTGATGTGATGAAAAATAGAGCTGAAGTGTTTCTGTGCTGTTTCCATGGTGACCCCTGTCAGTATTTTCTTGTCTTCCAAATATTACAGCAAAGAAGATAATGATTTAATCTCGAGATGTGTATTTCTGTTATTCTCAAACATGTATAAAACATTCAAAAGGTAAGCTTGAGTCCTAGTTCCTGTGTAGGTCATCCCAAATCCACACAAATGCATACGGTACCAGTGGATCTCCAAAAAATTAGAATATTCTGACTTAGTTTTTCATAATGTAACTCAACTTTTGTATTAATCACACATCTAAACATGATTGTAATAGTTCCATGATTTAAAAAAGCATTTACAATACAGAAATCTCCGGCTTCTAAAAAGTGTGTTCATTTATACACTCAGTACCTGGCTGGCGTTGCTTTACCACAAATTACTGCATCAGTACAGTGTAGCATGGAAGCGATTAGTTTGCGGTCCTGCTGAGGTGTTACTGAAGCTCAGGTTGCTTTGATGACAGCAGCTCGTTTGTATTTTTGGGTCGGCTTCTCATCTTCCTCTTGAAACAAACCAGAGATTCTCTGTGGGTTTCAGGTCAGGTGAGTCAGCTGCCCCATCAACCATCATAATAACACATTCAGCAAATCATTATGTAGGAGTTTTGGCACTGTGGGCAGAATCCTGCTGGAAAAGGAAATTGGCATTTCCACGAAGCTTGTTAGCAGATGGAAGGAAGTGCTCTAAAATCTTCTAGTAGATAGCTGCGTGCAGATGACACGGCACTCCAAATCATCACAGACTGCAGAAACTTCACACTGGACATAAAAGACCTTGGATTCTGTCTCCATTATTCCTCCAGACTCTAAGATGTTTATTTCCAAATAAAATGAAAAAAATTGCTTTCATATGTGGATCACAGGACTGTGGACTGAGCAGCAGTCCTGTTCTTTTTCTCCTTAGCCCAGATAAGAATGCTTCTGACATCTCTGGATCAGAAGTAGCTTGATATTAAGAATGAAGCAGTTTTATCCTGTTCCTGAAGATTTGTGTGATGGTGGCTCTTATTGCACCGTCACCAGCCTCAGTCCAATCCTTCTGAATTTTCCCAGGTTGCTCAAATAGACTTCTCTTCAAGGTTCAAGGTTCAAGGTTCTTTATTTGTCACATGCATAGTTATACAAGTATAACATACAGTGAAATGTAGCCTGACACGCTCCTCGACATGTGCAAAAATGGGGGGGGGGGGGGTGTAGAGGAAGAACATTTTATATATATATATATATATATATATATATATATACATACATACATACATACATACATACATGCATATAGTATATACACTGGGTGAATGTGCAGAACTAGCAGCAAGCAGGTGAATTCTGTACATTAATATGAATAGACATCTGACATCTTAACAATCATGTCAAGGCAGTGGTCATCCCCGTTGCTTGTGCACCTTTTCCAGAAACACTTTCCCCTACCTGTCATCTTAGCATTAACATGCTTTCATACAGCACTTTGTGAACAGCTGGCCTTTTCCCCAGTAGACCTTGGCAATGTTTGTTATCTGGACTGTCAAGTCTCTCAGTTTTGGCCTTGATCATATTTACCTGTTCTGAACTAGACCAACACATACACAGTATTTGTATTGTTTGAGTGGTAATTTACTCAAATTCAAAATAAAATATTCTAATCATTTAAAATACTGCACACTAAATACTATCAGCCAACAATCATCCAACTGAAAACATAAAAACAGAAATATTTCACTTTATGACTTTATCAATATAGAATATTAAAAAAAAGAACCTTTAAAATATTCGTATTTTTAGGTGCTCTACTTAAAAACGAAATATATACGAACCCAAGTGAGAGAACAAAATCGACCTTGCGTCATGCTTGGTTCTGCTGCTCGGTCCCTTACATGTACCAGCTCCCTCTTCTCAATTTGTTGAAGTGCGATTGGTTGGGTACACTATTCTTATTAGAACACTTTCCATGTTCCTGCTGGGACATTATCTGTACGCATACGAATGAACTTAATGTGAATGAGGATTATCCATTGTCCCGCCTTGCCGTTAATCATATTTTTGCCTACAGCTAATCTGTAATGAGATTTTCCTTCAATCAGAATGTCCAGACAGCTCCCGCAGAGCTTCCCACAGAACCAGCCCAGTCTTGTCTGATATTAAAAGGCCCTTATGAGCAGGAAACGGCACATGTGTGCAAGGCTGTGTGTGCGCTAATGCCTTAGTGTAGTTCATGTCTGGTTGCACAGACACTTGGCGCAAATGGCAAATCAGCCACAATGTTTAAAACACCTATGTTATATTGTGTAGATCCCCCTTCCACAATGGGGCGCGATGTTGGCCCACCATAGATCTGGCTGCTTGCTGTTTATCTGCAGGATGTTCAATCGGATTGAGATTTGAGGAGTTTGGAGGCTGAGTAAATGTCTTAGAATTTTTGTGTTGTTTCTCGAGCCATTCCTGAGCAGTTTTTTTCCCAGCTTTTGAGATGAAAGGTGGATGCTATGACGTCTAATCTGTCTGGTTCAAAAAGCAGATACAAAAATACACAGGCGTACGAGAAACTGGGTCAGGGAACTGCGATCAATATGGGACTCAACAGCACCAGTAGCTTCTCATTCCCTGACAGACAAGACATTGTCACTGTTGTAGGAGCATGCACCAATTCACAACTTTGCCCCACTCTACAAAAAACCAAGAAACTCAATTTGTAGAACAGCTGATAAGCAGATAAGATTTAAAAGTTTTTTCTTTTTTCTACCACCTGGCCGTATCGATTGTAAGGAGGGATGGAATTAAGTCAGCTTCTTTGACTTAAAATCACATAAAATCTCACCTAATCATATAAACGTTTAAAATAAAAGATGTTTGACGTGTACTTAGCTGGGGCTGTTTCTGCACTGTCAGTGGCACAGCTTACTGGAACACCTAAATTGGAACAATGCCATCATTAATTTTACTAACATTTGTGGTTTTCCTGCCACAGTGAATAAAGATGTCTGCAACAACAGTGGTTAATGAGTTTCAAATGCCCATCGTTTTACCAGGTAAAAGCACCTGATCAAAGACACTGAATAGGATTTTGGATTAAAAGCGACAACGCGCATATGATACATTTTATTCTTTAGCCTTGTAGAAAAAGCATTTTGACAGGGAAGAAAATAGATACAGCCAGGTTTCAAATTTTAACATTGCTTGAGACGGGCAATCTATCACAGTACACAGCACGTCTGTGTCTGCTATTATTCGTGTTATAGTTAGATACATGTGTGCATACAAGCCCATCCGAATGACTGTAACACCAACGTAACTCGGCAGTTCGAAAATGACTGAAAAAAATGAATTCAGGCATGAAAGTAGGTTTGATGGTCCACATCCATTTAAAGTATCTGAAGGTTGATTTTATGGTAGATTGCAATGTGTGAAAACTGGTAAATTCAAATTCAAATTTTAAAGCAACCAACTTCATGCTTAATGATACCAAAATATGTAAACAAAAACTTTCATGGTCTTTGGCTCCAAGTGCACCTGTTTCTTTTTATTGCAAATGGTGCAATTAAGAAATTCTGCAGCTCTAACCATTAAAAAAAACAAAATCTATACTTTAATGTTGTTGTTTTTTTTTTATAGCCCTACAATGGATCGGTGACCCTCTCGTCGGCTGGAATAGGGTCCAGCACAACTATGACAGCACAGATGGGCTGTACTGAATCTAAGTTTACCTGATTTTCCCTTCAATATCATCTTCTTCCGTGTCTATGAATTGCTTTAAGGGCTACTGCTCCATTTAAATTTTTCCCAAGAAATCCTGTGACCACTTGCCTATGCTCTGTAATTTCATTATGAACCTCACACTTGAGCAGAGAACAACTTCTCTGTCAAACTGACCTGTTGAGGGCTTTCATTCATCATGACAGCTGAAACTGCTATCTCTCAGCTGCTGGGTTTACAGTTTGCATGAAGGGTATGCAATAACTAAACTCAAAGATGGTATATCAGGTTAGAAGCGTGACCACAAGTATGCTCGTCCTTTTTCACCCCCCTGGATCAGATGAGGGTTATGAGGGAGAACAGCCTCTGCATCGTCACTAAACTGCTGGCCAAATGTGTTTCTGTGGTGTTCTCATGTTCTCTAAAATTAACTATAATGGTCACTACCTTGAAACTCTGGAGCAGATCCAGGGGGCATCTCAAAAGCAAAACACAGAAGTGGTCAAATGCAGTTTTCACAGCAGCCAAGAACAGCAGCATTGCTGGAAGTTCTCCCGAGGTGAGCAGGGAGACGAGCTGGAAAAGAAGATTGATCCAATTTAAATAGGGTAGGTTTTTCTTATTACAGGTAGAATTGTAAATGTTTTTGTTTTTATTTCATCTTGATTCAACCAGCTGGCAAAACGTGAGGCTTGAACTTCTTCACCATCAGTGTGGTTCAGTATTGAAGCATTTTCAAAAGTCTTCTACATTTTCTGCTATGTAATAGCTTTTTTCATTCACACTATGAATTAATGACTTTAATGATGACGGCCACTGAACTGAGAGTCCTAAATGGAATGTGGCTATAATTAATATTAGTTAGAACTATGCTTTCCTGTTGTGACGCTTCGCAGCATGCCAAAATGTCTGTAGTGTGTGCAAACAGACTGATTAGTGATAGGCAAGAAATTGCTCAAGCTGAGTGTGAGAGAGGAATGATGCCTGAGCAGTAACAGGATAAAGCTAAATCCCCTGTTAATAACCATAGGTGCTTTATTGTATCATTCCAAGGTTGTATCTCTGCTTTGTCATACATTCAAAGAAAATGCAGCTGTATCCAAAAACATAAATAAATGTCTGTTAAATTTAAATATTTTTATAGCCAATACATGTAAAATGTCAGGATTGCTGCACTGGCACAATTTTCATTTTAAAGTTTGCCCCTTATTTTCTTTTGTTGCCAGTGTACTTAAATTGAATAAAAGCCGACATAAACAGTACGCACAGACCAATCCCGGTATGTCCTTGTGTCCACCTCTTCAGCAGTGCTGGTAAAAGGTTAAAGTGTGCTGAGGAGCTTTTAGTCATTAAAATTTTGCAGTTTGGATTCAATTGAAAAAACACATTGAAGGCAAGACAGAATAAGAGCAAGAAAGCAGCACTCCCATTATATCACAGGTCAGCTGTTTTTCTATTACTTTTCTCGTCTTATTTGGGCAGCGGGGGAAAGGAGTGTATGGGAGAAAAGGAGCTGATAGAAAGAGGAGTAATGTCTCCATAGCTCCACTGCACACTCATATTTCTTTTATCTCTCGACCCTGTTTTGTGTTTCGCTTTTCAGTGTTTCAGGGCCAGTGGCCATCTGAAATTAGATTTCTTAAGGTACCCACATATGTGGGTGAGGTTCACACACAGATGCGCAGTGTGGGTGTTCGTGTCCGCTTTACAGATGCAAAAAAAAAAAAAGAGTGTACATGAGCGTCCATCTCTCTGGCTTCTTCGATCAATTTAAGTTGAAGAAATTGGATTGCCAAGTTTGCCGGTTTACTTTTTTTTTATAGGGGACTTCAGAAGTAGAAGTACAATATGACAAAATGCAAGTGAGAAGTTGTGTTTTAAGGTGTAATATGAGTAGTGTGTGTGCCTGTGTGTGAGTAACCCCTCATCAATCTGTGGCTGCTTGCTTTCTGATTTACCTCTTCCCTACTCTGGTGAGGAGATGCTGCCTTCACTAAGCAATGACTCATCCTTCAGTGAGAAAAAAATTCTGTGTGTGTGTGTTATGCATGTCTGCATGTGCACCTTAAAGAACATCTGCTCCTTTCATTGGAGAGCTTTTGTCCTTGTAACCACAATGCACACCGTTGATTGATGTCTTTGTTACCCTAAAAAAGAGACACAAAAAGACAATTAAGTTAAAAATAAAAAAGGCTTTAATTTTGAATTATGTTCACCCTGACTTTTTGTTTGTATGAATCCTATATTTTGTTGAGCTGCTCAGAAAATAATCTAAATCATCAACTATTTTTGCAGAGCATAAATAGGTAAGTCGTCTCGTGCCACATAAAGGTTTAGAGCTCAAAGGACGGCGTAAATATAATCCCAGTTATATAAAACCAAGTTTCACTCCAAAAATTCTATTTACTTTGGAAATAAATCGAATGTCTGTAGAGATCTAATTTAATGATTTCCTGTATGCGCCCTCAGAAGGTTTCCTGCATGTAGAGTCAGCACTAGATGACACAACTTGGTGAGATTGATATTTTTCCTGTGCTGTCTCTGCTGTGTGATAGCTTTCTATTTTACCTTTTATGTTCAGAAAAAAAAAAAACCCTGAAAGAAGGGAGAGTATAACATAAACCGTGCAAGTACAATACAGTAATAGGGGCATTTTCAATAGTGTCTTCTCATAGGTTGACTATTTCAATTTAGTGCTGCATTTTTCACCAATTTCCTCTGCTTTGAAAGATTTTACACTTCTACAGAAATGCCTTGTGTAGTCATATGAAACTTGTGAGTTATTTTAACTGTCATGGAGGTCGGTTACTAACTGTCGAAAGTAATAGAAGCATGTGTGGAATTGTTGTGACTGATAAAACTGTAAATAATAGGTGTAACAGATCAAACGGTTAGCCGGAACATCTGGTATCCAGCAGCACAATTTTACAGTTAACGGACATTCACTCTGTAGGTTGTCATATCCACATGGCAGATTTTAGCTTATCAGCATAAGAAGTGAGTCTTTCTTTTTTAAATAACATAAAAAAACAGCTGACACACAACATTCAAGTATGCACAAAAAATATGAGGACAAAGTTTATTACAGTTGTTTCCGGTAAATGCTCACGTAGGTGTTTGCAAATGTATCTTCATCTTTAATGCAAAGCTACTGGAGTACTTTGCTTAGTGCTCGGTTAGCTAGCTTCCCTGATGTTCACTTTCAGTGACCTAACTCCTACCAGAGGAATATTTGAAGGGAATGTTGGTGTGAATATGCACTGTGGCAGCAAGATGCTGTGGGCTCCAGAGTTGAAAGCACAGTAGCACACATTGTGTCCTCCTCCTCTCTACTCAGTAGCCTCACAAAGACTCTCAGAGGCGTCAGCATTGCCAGGGGCCTGATTGGCTTTGGACAGGCTGCATGATTTTAAGGTTTATTATCATAGGGACTCTCCTTTCATGCCAGCAAACACATTCAGATATGCCACTGTACAATTGGCATTTTGATTTGTTTGTGTATGCATGTGCATCACTATATGTTTTTCTCTGGGAACATGTATTGTGTAACACAGATTGAGGATCAACAGCTATTTACTGTCTCTTTTGATTTGTTAGCACCACTCGCAGCAATGTCTTTTGACCAGTCTTAAACTCAGTTGTGTGGCCAACACAAACAATTAAAGACATGCCCACTGTGATCTTAGTTTCATTCTTTCATTATGGATCAGCAACAGCAGGGGCCCTAATTACTTGTGTTGGCTTGCTGAGAGAATGAATGGGCACCGACTCAACCACAGGGCCAAAACAGGAACCCCAGGGGTTTAGATGAGCTGGCTTCTCAGAGTCAGCATTGGCAGGGAATCTGACTTCCTCTATTTCTGTCTGTTTATTGTCATTAGTTCTCATTTGTTAGCTCACTTTGCCTTTCCAAACTTTCCTTCTGATTGACTCTTCCTGTTGTTTTGGGATGTATTAGCTTGTTTTCCCATTTTCTTTTCATTTATGTTGCTAACCAGGGAGGCAGTCAGGATCTTTTGGTGTCCTTTGCGATCCACCAATCTAATTTCTGACTTAAAAATAAGTTTAGGACATCCACCTGCTAACTGAGACACCAGTCTCTGTCAGTACCCAATGAAGATAAAGTTGGTATTTTATTTAGCACACAGCTGATTTCTAAAAAGATTTGCAAACCAAACTGAATTTTTCATACTGCTCTGAGGCTTGTGGAGCCCCTTTCTCTTCTCCAGCTTGTCGTAGACTTCTCTCTGACCTGTGTCTTGTCTCTTCTGTATTGCAGCTGGGGACAGAGTGGACCGCTCCAGGCGAGTTTAACAAGTTCAGGTCCCAGTCTTCGAAGTCTGTGCAGTAAGTACCTCTGACAACCACACACGTATCAGGATGGCAAAATGATTTCACTTTCTCAGCAGTAGAGAGACCAAAAGGGCACAAGAATCTGATGGAGGATCTCCCAGGAAAGGTTTTGCCGGATGTTTTGTTAGTTTCACCTTGTAAACCTGTCAGTGTGTGTGTATTTGTGCCATCATAGCAAAATGCAGTCTGTATACACTGTAGGGGGAAGTACCTAAACACAATTCGGAATACTTGAAAGCTGTTAGCAAGACCATATATGTACTAAGAGTCAGGATGTGAATATCTAGTCTTCCATGGTTGTTTCTGTTAAATAGTCTCTTTACCTGTTAAGCAGCAGTCTGCAGCAATTGCTGTATTTGCACATTAATATTACTCTACAACCTAATTTATAGCAATAAAGGTAATCTCTAGGTAGATGCAGATATTATCAAGGAACATGATTTTTGGTACTGGTTTCTGTTTGCAGTCTGACTAGTACAGAACAGTTGTGTTTGTGTAGGTCAGGCGTGGGGGAACTCCAGGCCTCAAGAGCCGGTGTCCTGCTGGTTTTAGCTGTGTCCTTGAACCAACACAGCTCATTTGTATGGATAAATTACATCATCAACATGTCTTGAAGTTCTCCAGAGGCCTGGTAATGAACTAATAATTTGACTCAGGTGTGTTGACCCAGGGTGAGATCTAAAACCTGCAGGACACCGGCCCTTGAGGCCTGGACTTCCCCACCCCTAGTATAGGTTTTGCTTCCTATGGAGAGCAAAGGAAGAAACACATTTACCAAAATGCAAACTTGAAACCATCAGCCAATATCTGACAAGATTACATTTATAAACAATAACTGGCACATAGAACAGAAAGCCTTGGTCCTGCAACCCTACACTACAACTTCTCACATATAAGAAGAAAGTGTTCCCTGGAGACTGAAGAGCAGATCTTCTATGCATGTTTTGTATGCATGCTAGTACCTATATCTATAGATGAATTACCATACTGTATAAGAAGTGCTCTCAGGTGTCGACAGTCTTAATCCTGAAAGTACTCTCTTTCTCAGTAAATGTAAGATGGAGAGGCATTAAACTATCCAGTCCTCGACACATCTTTCTCCCTAATGTTTACATGATGACTCACTGAGTTCTTGGGCCACACCCATCTTCAAACTCTCCTTTAATATTGATCTTTAAGTTTTCAGACTCCATCTTGCATGGTTGTGAGACTCAGGTTGACAAGCAAATAGACAGGTGACAAAGTACTCAAAGCTGCTTCTTTTGTCGTCGTTCTTACTACACTACCTGTCTCCAGAACCCAATTTTTATGACAACAGAGACATACAGACAGCCACAGATTCACAAAGTGAACATAATATCTGCCGCATTGTGATTGTAAGCACTTATCCGCATCCACTTTGCTTCTGAACTCATTGTTAAGTTTATATGATTGTGCAGGAGAACAGATTCTAAAAGCTCTTGTTCCTTTGGGTTGCCTCATTTGCCCGACTGAATGAAGCACAAGTGTTGGCCTAAATTATTCAAATCACTGGTGTTTGGGGTGAAGTTAAGGGATACTTGGATCTTTTAAATGTAACAAATTAGGTTATGAACAATTATAACAATACAGTGTAGAAAGAAAGCTCACATTCTGTGTGGGTTGTCTTAGTTCTTACCAGGGCATAAAATTAGAGATGAACAACAATACATGATGTATTACACTGTGTAATTATTTGTTTAACAAAAATAAGCCAAAATGCAGAAGCGGTGAGTGCAATAAATAAATACTCTCCATGATTGAATAGCTTTCATAGCTGCTTTGAGCAGCAATAACTTGAAGCAACTTAAAGTAATCTTTTTTCTTTTAATCCATCTCTTATGTCATTCTGGAGGAATTTTGGCCCACTCTTCTTTACAACATTGCTTCGGTTTATTCAAGTGTGTGACAATTCATTTATGCACAGCTCTCCTAAGGTCCCAACACAGCCTTTCAGTTGGGTTGAAGTCTGGCCTTTGTCTGGGCCACTGCAAGACTTTAATTCTTTTATTTTACAGCCGTTCTGTTGTAGATTTGCTGCTGTGCTTGGGATCATTGTCCTCTTGCATGACCCAGTTTGCCCAAGGCTTTAGCTGTCAGATAGACAACCTCACATTTGACTATAGAATACTGTGGACAGTGGAGAAGGAGTTCATTGTCGACTCAATGACTGCAAGGTGTCCAGTTCCTGTGGCTGCAAAGAAACCAAAAATCAAAATAATGATCCCTCCACCACAGTCCTGACAGTTATAATGGTAAATGGCCTGTATTTATATAGCGCTTTACTAGTCCCTAAGGACCCCAAAGCGCTTTACATATCCAGTCATCCACCCATTCACACACACATTCACACACTGGTGATGGCAAGCTACATTGTAGCCACAGCCACCCTGGGGCGCACTGACAGAGGCGAGGCTGCCGGACACTGGCGCCACCGGGCCCTCTGACCACCACCAGTAGGCAACGGGTGAAGTGTCTTGCCCAAGGACACAACGACCGAGACTGTCCAAGCCGGGGCTCGAACCGGCAACCTTCCGATTACAAGGCGAACTCCCAACTCTTGAGCCACGATTGGTATAAAGTGTTTGTGCTGTCGTGCTGTGTTTGGTTTTCACCAAAACTGGTACTGTGCATTATGGAGATGCTGCATCTCCACTTTGCTCTCATCTGTCCAAACGACGCTATAAAAACTATTTGTTCAGATAAAACTTGTCAAATCTAAACCATGCTGCCATGCTCTTTTTAGAGAGAAGAAGCTTTCTCCTAGAAAGCCAAACAAATTATACATTTTCAGTCTTCTTTTAATTGTACTCTCATGAACTTTAACGTTTAACATGCTAACTGAGGCCTTCAGACTCTAACATTTCTCTGAACATTGCTCGGTCTGACCTTGGGATGAATTTGCAGGAACGTCCACACCTGGATTTGAAATTGTTTGGAAATTACCATATAACCCTTCGCCAACTAATTGGCAGAAACAATTGCTTCTTCAAGAGCATTGCTGTTGTCTGTACTCTTTGGTATTGTTTTAACACACACCTGAATGCTCCAGACCAGCAAAAACAAAGAAAGTGACAGAACATACAGTGTGATAACATCAGAAGTGTTGGTTGGATGTGTAAATGGACCTCTGAGGTGACGCTCTAAGTCAGTGTAGGTGTTCAGGTAACACTGACAAATGTCTCACTGGATCTAGTGGAAGTTTGAAATCATAGATGCATACAATGCATAAAAAAAATACATGCATACATACCATAGAAACATGCATAAAAAAATCAGAGGCCCAGATTATTCCCGTCCCAAAGGCCATTTGTGTAACACTATACAGCTGTTTTTGAAATTCAGTTTTAAAATAAAATATACTGAACATGATACTTCCAAACGCAGCTCTATATTATGATTGAAAATAATAATGGTACTATGAAAATCAGTCATGCCTGCTTGCCATTTTATATCCCCAGTGTGATGGTTCCATTATCAAAAGAAACCACATCCCAAGCTATGAAAATCCAATGAGATGGCACACATTCAGGGAATATGTTTCACAATGAACTTTACGTTCTTTATATTGATTACAGTATTGATTTTACATTACAGTTTATTCAGGCTGACTCTCTCCATCACACCAGCGTCTAATCATATATTGAATTCTCATCGTTACTGGTGCTGAATTTTTTTTCTTGTTTTTTGTAAAGCTATACCCACGCACACAGTTTAGTCTCTTGTGTGTTTGTACAGTCTGTTCTTATTCCAGGTCTTCATGACAAAAAAGTGGTAGTGTGGTTCTTGGCTGGAAGTTACACATACGTAACACCTCAGTGTGTGTGCTTTTAAATTGTGTTTGCTTTGGAGGTTTTGGTAGGTTATCGTCACGGTTTGTGCCTACGTGCTTTTGTTTTTTGGCAGGTTTGTTATGTGTAGGTTGTTTTTGTGACGGGATAAAACCAAATCATAATGCTGAAGTCCTTTTTATTCATGAATGTTGTATGTGCAAGTGTTACTTTATCTCTGTGCGTAGGATTAACTGGGTCTGGTTAGCACGGAAAGCTCACCAGCCTACGAGGGAGAGCAAAGAGGTGACAAAAATGAAATGGAAGAAGAGACAGAAGGATGCGGTTGAAAGTTTTTCTATTTTCTTTTCCTGTCTGACAAGTATATTGCAGTCTCCCACAATAACAAGACAACAACAAAGCAACCAAGCGTGAAGGCAGATTATGACAGGAACATTAAAAAGGTTGTGCAGCAGAGGAATTTGAGTGTGACACTTCAAGTTTTGTGACCTGTTACTGTGTTTCTGCGTGTGAATGTATTTTGCATCTGCTTAAAAGTATTTTGGGTGTGTTGTCGTTATTTTTTTTAACTTATGCCAGTCAAGGGGAAGTGTTCAAGAGAACAAGGCTGGACTGCGCATTGTCTATCCCAATGAAATCTGATATAACGATGATTAACACACAGCAGTTGTTGCCTTCATCTACCTCTCCGAAAGCGTTTAATGTTTCCTGGCCTTGATGTGTAAAGTGATTTATGATTTCTCTGTCATGTCATTATTTATTTATTTATTTTGTTCGTCCCAGACATGAAGCAAGTTGAAAATTGTGCGCTTTTAAGCTTGATAACTGAAGTCAAATCTATTTTGATTTTATAGCTGCTCACTTTCACTTGCTTTAGAGGAGCCATGTCAAAGAGGACATGAAAGTCAGTTTCAATATAATTATACAAAATCGGTTTTGCTATTTCATGTGTGGGTGTACATCAGAGAACATGTTCATACTTTTGCATGCAAAAAAATACAGGCCTGTCTGCATTAATGTGAATGTGCTTGTTAAATACTGCACCATTTGAAAGTCTGCTCTGCAGCTAATGGCTTTATTGTGGGACCTCAAAGCAAAACAAAATTAATTTGTCATTTTCCGCATGTTCCCTGTGCTGCCCCGTGCAACTTGCATCCCTCACACACCATTGCACTCGATCTGTTTGTGGCAGGATATCCTCCCAAACGTGGCAAATCTGTGCAGAAGGATTAATTGCCATGCCTTCATAAGAAGGTATTCTTCAAATTAGATGGGATGGAATTGAAATGAGCAAATTAGCAGTGCAGAAGCGAATAACATATCGCTTTCCGTCTATTTTTTATTTAAAAAAAGAGACGACGTGAGCAGCTGTTATTATCGCTCATTAGATTTTATAACCTGGTAATTTCAAAGATCTGTAAACCTGATAAAATCAAGGAATAATCGAACAAAACTAAATGATTTCAGTGTTCCCGGGTTTTTATTACACTCAATTTCGTAGATGGGCACTGCGAAAATTATAAGTCATTACACATGAGGCCCTTGTCAGCCTGATCTTCTTGTACAATTTGTTATTGGAGAATAAGTTCAGGGCCATTTGAGCCTATTTACAGACTTCATTCTGCCATAGCTAAGTTCTGCACAAAGCCTTAATCAAAACTGCAATTTAAAACAGCTCTCACACTGCTGCTGTTCTTGGTTTTATTCATAGTGGGCTCAGAACTAGATGGAATGAGACAGCGCTATATTAAAATGGAGTCTAAAAGAGTCAAACAGTACAGAGCAGAACGGAGCCAAACAGAGAGCAGCCGTCAGAAATGTAATTGAACAGAGGAGAGCAGAGTGAAACACAGACACTCCTACGTTAGCAAGGTTGTTTCGTTTTTTTCACACTCTGGACTGTGGTTATTTATATGTCTTGGTTCATTGGACCTGTACAGCAGATTGTAGTAGAGTTGAGTGAACAGTGACTAATGGCTGCTGCAGGGCTGAATCATATTGTCAGAGAATGAAACATATTGTTGTTGAGAGGTTCACTTTAAACTCTTCACTTGGCTGTTGGAGGTCTCCATACAATGCAATCAGAGGCAACTGCAACTAGAAAACGTACATCCACAGAGTTAAGCATATTTAAATAGATGGACAGGCACACATAAAACAGATCAAATCAAACATGTAGTCATCTTGGATAACGTGCTTTCATCTGCCACATCTTTCCCTTCAAGGATCGCTCACGTTTGTTGCTCGTTTTTTGTGGTCCACTCTTTCTCTCTTGCTGAACCTCGTGTCATAGTGACAATAACAGTGCAACATTGAATTAAAAGCAGTAAAAGGGGAAGAAGTAGGAATGCTTTCTCTGTGTGCACGCAGTTCAAAGACCAGCTGGAATGATGTATTTCTCACATGTTGGCCTTCCTGTTGCCATGAAGTGTGGAAGTTCATCCTAGGTGGCAGTTTTAATAGATGTCATCCACAGTCATCTACACCACCTGGCTATCAACTCCTGGAGGTGATGACTCATGCTATTAGTGAGTGGGTGTATTTGTGGTTAATATGATTAAGCTTATTAAAATTTGAAAATGGAGGGTGTTGATATTCTCTTTCAGCCCTTTCCTTGCTTTCAAGACACTTTTTAGTTCCTCATTGAAATAGATCCAAGTAAGGATTTGTGTAAGCATATCATCAAATGAATTATAGTACCACCACTAAAACCAATTTTTAGATTTCTGGTGACATGCTCGTTTTTTGGAACACAATATAAATAATATTTGATCATCATTTGACAGCTACTCTTTTATTTGTGAAGAACAATAGAAAACATTTGACAGCTCCAGTTTCTTTATTATGTCCCCACATTCATTTTCTGCCTTACAGAAAGAAGGTTCTGCTGTTTAGGCTCTTTCTGTGTCAAGTTTGCATGTTCTTGCAGAGTCTTGGTGGATTTTCCGCAGGTTCTCTCGTTTTCTGCCTGTGATGGTGATCCATCCAGGGTGTTTTCCTCCTCTTGGTATACACTCGGGGAGTTTCAACACCAGAATCTGAGTCAGCAGTGCTCTACTGTGTTTAATCAAATGACACTAAACATAGAACATATTTTGTTGTTACATTTCTGTGCATTTAAAATCAAACTTTAAAAACATCAAATCAAAGTAAGAAGCACAAAAAACTTTTTTTTTTCTGATGCCAGCAGAATATGTTGTTTTGACTTTTAATCGAATAACAGTGTCAATTTGAGATAATTTTTTATCTGTCTCCGCCTCTGCTGTGAATTGATAGTTTGGCAGTGCCTGCTAGGTGCTGTCACAACAGCTTGATGAGTGACAGTGAAGTAGTCAGATAAGGAACTCGGATAACCCTGTCAACACTATCTCGTCTCTCTGAAACCGCTAACAGAGCCTCAGGCTGCACACACAACACCAGGGCGTGATTGACATTTATTAAAATTCTATAAGTTGAACCATCCTGAATTCAGACCGAGCTGGGCTGCTGCTCTGCTCGATTTTAGAACATTTTTTGGCTCTCAAATTGGAACGTGATTGGCAATTAGTTGAAGATTAGAAGTAGTATGATGGGTATAACCATGGATGATCAGCCATCTGACACAATGGTTTCTTGATAACCAAGAAAACTTTGCCCTCAGTGTTAATAAGACCAAGTAGCTGATCGTGGATTTCAAGCAGACAAGGAGAGAGCATGACCCCGTTTACATTAACAGAACCTCAGATGACCATCACAGAGGATCCCAAACGGTCCACATGCACACCAATAATATGATGAGGAAGACTCAACAACCCCTGTACAACCTCTGGCACCTGGAGAAATTTAGCGTGAGCTCCAGCATTCTCAGTTCCATTGAAAGCATCCTGCTGTGCTGCTGTATCATCTTGTACAAAAACTGCACCGTAGAGGAATGCAACGCACTTCAGAGGTGATTTTCCTGCCCTCCAGGAGATACACAAGCATTGATGCACTGCCCAAACCCAATGGATCATAAAAGATACTCACCACCCTAACTCACCACCTTTAGTCACATGAGTTTATTATCCTGTTTTCAGACATGTACTTTTTTTTGCATTTGCATTTGCACATTTCCAAAACGTGGTGCCTTATTGTGTTCCTTTTTATTGGGAGCTATTGTGCTGCTAGTCTGGCTCATCCATTTCTTTGCTTTTGTAAATCTGTATGTGGCAGTATTGCTGAATCGGAATATCATTTTAATTGCTGAAAAAAATCTTGCCAGCACCACAAGTTATTATTGCTTTGATTTTTTTTTTTCATTGAATTAGAATTTTTCTTTTCAGTTAGTTTATTAGTTTCCAGAGTAGATTTGCATATTTGGGGTATTTCACGGTATTTCTTTGAAAAAGTTCAGTTTTTATTAGTTTCAGGGACAAAATTTAAGAAGTTCAGAACAGGTATTGTAATACAAATACAACAGTGTGAAGAGGTAGTTGTACGCTGAAAAGAACTGAAAAAGGTTATGTGTATATTTATTATATGTGGTTTTGATGTGAAAAAAAAGTTTCACTTAATTTTTGGTGCATTTAGTTTTTGTGATTTGTATTTTTATTTAATTTGTTAAAGTATTTACATTTTTTCAGTTTGAAATTTTTCAGTTAAAGTAAAAGTTCCATTGCAAAAATTTAATCAAACACTGTGTCACAGTCTGTGTGGGAGTGAGAAAGTGGACCCAAATGCAGACACTGGAGAAACAAACTATGGTTTAAGCAAAAGGCGAGCCGTTTATTTGGCTGAAAACGCTGAAAACCTAAACTGGGTAATAACTAATAAACTATGAAAACTGGGATGAGAGACAAGGACGTGGAACTAAACTGTCACGGTCTGGCTGGCAGACCGTGGGCATGTGAGAAATGAGGACCCAAAATGCAGGACTTGGCGCTGAAGGCAGTGCGTTTATTTACAGTGGTGACAATCCAAACAATAATAAATTCCCCGTGCGATCCCAACTCCCGTTCCGTGTCTTCTCCTTTATCCCGTGCTCCGTGCTCTGTCTCCGTTCCCTGTGTACTGTCCGTGTGCTGCCTCCTGGTCGCCACAATTCCTCCTGAGGAAACACGCATACAAAAGGCAGTCGTGAGTACAAAACCTAACGGCAGACTTGCACTAACCTTGCACGATAAACTAAGACTGACGGGAAGTCACTCAACGATCCAGCGTCGAGGAGCTCTCAGCCACACTGTTTTGAAGCTCCTCTGACGAGGCTTGATCGGCGCCAGGTGTGTGTGGATTCCTGGGTGGGACCGGTCAGCTGGCATGGCCACACCCACCAGGCCTAGAAGTGCCTGCCACGACCGCACCCTCACACACATGCACACACCCATAAACACCTGACAGTACACCAACACGGAAAACAGGACAGCAGACACAACCATAATAACAATAACCACAATAATAATGATAATAACTACAATAGTAGTCCAGACTGCTCACGGACCCCGAATCCCTGGAACTGGGTCCGTGACATAAACAGCTACATGCGACTATGGAACTATGAAATAAACTGAACATGAACGTGATCAGTAAGAAGGACTCTGAGACATGGTGTGGCTAGACATGAAACCAAACCGACGACCTGACAAAGACTGAATGTAAACACACAGATTAAATACACATAAGGGTAATGAGGAAAGTGCAAACACATGGTGAGACACCGCTAACACAAACGAACATAATGATGCACAGGGGAAGAGTATAACTAAGCACACTGAATAGAGAAACACAATACTTTCAAAATAAAACAGGAAACATGGAGAGACATGAACTGGGACACGCAAGCTTGACACGAGACAGAGGGAGTAAGAGAGAGAGAGGGACACAGAGGAGAGAGACACAAGGGGAACATAGAAAAAACATAAACCAGACTAAAACTTAACAAAGACAAACTAATAATAATAGAACTTAAAGTTTTGAAATAACTAATACAAAACAACTCAACTCTACCCTTAACTTAAGAACAGGACATGATTTTAACATAATATTAACATAAGAAATCAACAATAAAAAATAACAGAAAACGCTGGGTCACAGAACCAGCCCCTGGCACACTGACTGTTTCCTTAACTTTTAGTGTGAACCTTCTGTTGAATGCAGAATGCTGAGAATCGTTTCCTTCAGTCTGTAATGCCTCGAATCAGAAATGGTTGTTTCTGAACTTTGGCAGTGATGTGATGAGAAGCAAAGGTCGAAAATGATTCTAAGGTTGTCTGTGATACCACATTTGGCATTTAGAAGGAGCAGTATTCAATTCATAAGCTCCAAATGCCATTCACACTCAAATCTTCCAAAGACACATGGATCTGTTCTTCAGTTTGTGTGAGTACACATGTGACATGTGATGGATTTTTTGTTTTTACTTCTTCTTTACCACCTTTTTTCTTCTTCCTTTGCATTTTTACTTCTATTTCAATAGTTTTGTTTTGTTTTGTTTATATGCATGACTTGGTAAAGAACCTCAAGGACTGATAGTAACTGGGAGGAGAGAGTCCACTGCACCTTTTGCAGCAACACTGAGTGAAACCTAGTGGAGAATGACCAGTTATTTCTCTATGGGATCTCTCAGTATCTATAATTGAATCATTTAAGCACTGTTGGCTATTAGCTGGTGAAGAGATTTTAGTACTTTGAGAGAGGAAAGTGTAGAGATTTTTGCACATGACATCATAGGAATACAGATTTAGCGCACACGCGAGCTGAGCATTGCATCTTCTGGCTTTCATGATATGCTCTGAAAGACTTTTTTTCTGGCGTGGTTTTGATCCATTTTTGCCCATCGAGGGACGTATTACTGAAAATCAATAAAAGAATGTTATGAGTGATTACCATTTTCCTGTGAAGCATTTTTAACCTGATGGGAGTGGTATTATCCAGGATGGCTGAAGCAGAGTTCCTGAATGGTTTGATAAGTATAAAAAAGATTTGAATGATATGCTCTGACCTTCATGGTCACCAGATTTCAGCCAAATTGAACCTTTGTTCAATTTCAATTTCATATTAGGAAGTACGACAGCAATCAAAACTATAAATTGCTGCTATATCACTCCAAAATTGCTGCCTCGTTAAGACACTCGATGTTGATTCCAGTTGGGATCTCTTAGTATTTTTATTTTATTTTTTGTATGTAAGTGACCTCTGTTTCCTTGTGTGCACATATGGCCCTGGTTGCGTGTGAGGACCTTCTAACCTCTTTCTGCTGATAGTAATTGGCTGATACCCTGTAACAGTTGAACTAGAATGAAGCTGTTTGCCAACAATCTGCCGTGACTTCTCTGTCCTGCTTTCCTCCCTCGGGCCTTTACTCCACCATCTGTTTCTATGAGTGACGGGAGCCTGCTGAGATGCAAATCTCTGCTCGAGAGTTTCTTTCTGTTCAAGTGTGCAGTGGCTTAGGTTTGATCAGAATGAATTTCGGGTGTTGATGTACTTTGAGCTGTGTAAAACTGCAGAAACTAACATCTGATTGGCAGTAATGCAGGAGTGCGACCGACAGTCATGTTGATGAAGGGTGAGGTTAGTCTAACTTTACATACTGAGCAGCCAGCAAAGTGACATGTAAGCTGTTTGGAAATTGACTGGAATATCCAGGATCTTTCAGCATGTGATAAGAAGAGATCAGTATTTAGAAAAGAATTCTGACACATCATTAGCACATTAGTTTTTTTAAATATATATATTTTTTGTTTTGCTATGAAATCCTGTTAATAAACTGAATCCAACTGTGCTTAAAGGTGTCAGCTCTATATAGAGTGCTTGTCAGATGGTTTCTACACTGGAAACTGAAAACTTGACACTTTTAACAGGTTAACAGTTGGCCAGGTGTGCCAAGGTGAGGCAGGAATCAGTGTTTGATCTTCTTGTACTCTTTTTCTGAGTATGTGAAACTCTGTGAAAGTCGTTCATGAATATTAAAACAGATGAGAAATATCTGGCATTTATTAGACATAAAGAGAACACTCAGTTGGGTTCAGGCAATGTGTGTCAGTTTAAAGACCTCAACGGTTTTGATGAGATCCAAGTCAGTGTGGCCAGGATCAGAGCATCTCTGAAACAGCCAGGCTGCTGCACTGCTCAACAAATGGTAGATTTTTTTAAAGTAGTTTTTTTTAATGTGTGGATTAAAGCATGTTTGGTGCATTAATGAGTGTTTATGGCACTAAAATAGTGGGTACTGTGACTTTACAAAAAAACGGCATAAAATATCACACGAATTATCCGTGTATATCTTTTAGCTGCAGATAAATTTTCAGTCACTTGTACATGTTCTATAGATTTACCTTGATGCAGTGTAATAATTATAGTTGCACTTCATTGTGATCAAAAAAGCATCTGCTTTAGCGCAGCACAAATACTCCCACCAGTAGTTATTTTTTTTTTCTTCACATGGACGGGGGGGAGGAAGGCACTGGAGAAAGTAATGCTATAATGTTGTATTAGATAATTACATATGGGGGAATTGGATGTGGTAGATAAAGGAAAAGGAGACTCTGTGAGAAGAGCCAGAAAGAAGTGACGGACACGAAAAAGAGAGGGAGCGAGAGATGGGGAAAGAGGATGGGGATGAAGGAGAACGGAGAGGGGCAGAGCGAAGGGAGGGGATGGAAGAAAGAGGATTTATTGAGGCTGCAGGGAAGAGCAGCGCGATAGCTCTCTGATGGATTAGAGGAATGTATGAGAAATGGAATGAAGAGGGGAGAGCGCAAGGAGAGAAAAGTGAAGTTTGTGGGCCTCCTTGGGGCAGCTCTAAACACTGGTATCATTAATGTAGTTTAAAGAAGTGTACTCACCGAGAAGGGTCTTTTTTTTTAAAGGCCACCTGTGGGTATTAGAGAGGGAGGAATCGGGCAAGGGAGAGAGATGGGGACAGGGTGACAGTCAGATAGCGTAATGAGAAATTGAGTTTGAAAAAGAGAAGAGATATTGAAAAAGTAGAATCAGGAAATTGCCGTGGCCATTGGCAGATTGGAGAGTGTGTCATGATTTCACAATAGGAGAAGGAGGACGGGTATTAACCAGGGGAGGACAGTATACTGCCTTTATTTCACTTCACTTCTGCTCACTGCAAACCAGATCAGTAATTCTGAGTGTGTGTGTTTGTCAGTCTGCTGGTGTGAGAGTATTTCTTTGGTCCAACACTTTTCTGTACGATTCTGTGAGAGGATTTTCTATACATTTCATGGCAAATAAATATTTTATACTTTAAAGGTAGCAGATACCCGGCAGGCACTCAAGATATTCTCTGTATTTATCTTCAACAGTCTGTTCTTCTGTTATCCAGCCAAGTCAAGTTTCTTTGTCTCGCTATCCATTCAGCCCAATGAAGGGAAACTGGAAACAAAGACCCCAATTAGTCAGGCAATTAGACTGCTGTTTTGTGTCCTCTACTCATCCTCTGAGTCACACACTAATAGTTATTCTTTCCTCTTAAATCTCTCATTTGCCCTTCACTTGTTCTTTAATGTTTTTCCCCTTTTCTTTTCTGGCAGGATGCGATCAGTGATCAGTGGTATTCACTGTAATGTATTTTTTCCTTCAAAAAATCATTTATAATTCCCTGTGGGTTTTTTTCTTTCAGTTCATTTGCTATTTATCGCTTCTTCTTCATCTTTCTTTCCGTCTGTGTCTTTGTCACTTCATCTCTTTCGTCCGGAGCCTGCCTCATCATCCATCACGATTGGTGTGACCAGTCCTCCTACACTGTTCCTCTATGCTCTTTTGTTTGCCTTTCTCATTCTCCATCTTTTGTTGCGTTCTTTCAGTTTTATAAAACACTTTGAAGTATCTCAAATTCTTTTCATCATAATTTGTCATATTCATTTTTGAAGACTTATTCTTGATTCAAATCTTTTTCCGGTTCTTTATTCCCCCCCCCCCCCCAAAAAAAAAATCTTCATATTTTTCACACCAGACTGAAAACAGAAACAAGGCAAAGATACAAATTTATGTAAAGTTTAAAACAGGAAATAGCTATAAGCCGAAAGCTGCCAACAGTTATTCTCTCATGGGTAAACAAATATACGAACAGTGGAACAAAATTACACAAATCAAATGTGAAATGGCCTACAAAATGACTGTGAAGTTATAAAGGGAATAGATAAACAAGGGACAGAAAAGTACGTGAATAAAACTTAATGTTCTGCTCTCTTCATATTTTTCCATTATTTGCTTCCCTGTGTGATACGTTTTTTTTTTCTTTGTCTTACTTTGCCTTTGTTTCAGTTATAGTTTTATCTGCTGTCTCTCTGTGTGTTTGGTTTTTCTAGCTTCTTTTAACTAGTAAGGGAAGCAAACCTGTGCCGGACAAGTGTGCCGTGAATAGGCTTGCATCTGTAAGAGTGGAGCTAAAGGAAAGAGATGTCAAACGTTGACAGGCAGTAGTATGTTGTATTCAGCTTTTATTTTAATGTGATTGTCCTTCATATCTTTAATCAATGTAATACAGAAATATTGTGGCGGCAGGCTGCATCCTCTCTGTTCTCATATTAAATTATCCCCCAGATCGAGTCAGATTATAGGCTTAAGTAGACAATCTAATGAAGGTTCGGGAAATAGGATCATATTCTCTAAAATGATCTCAAGTTGTTTGGGCACAGATGTGAAGTGGATATGCTAAAAGTCCAAAAAATTGATTAGTAAGCCAGGTTGGTCAGGGGAAAATAAAAGATGGCATGTGTTAACCAAAAATGATATTTGGTAGAATTAGGACAGGGAGATTAGTTTCTCTAATAAATTCCCCTTTTTAAAACTGGTGTCTGATTGTAATAGTTTCATGTGATATCCTTCACTGTTTATTGCCTACTGGTCTCTTCTCAAGTCTCAATTACTCAATCCTGCTGCATATCTAACATTAACCATGATGGGTCTTTTCACTGTGTTTTAACAGCGGTGAGTTAAATATAAGATTTGTCTTTGGATTTTAATCACAGCTCAGCGTAAATCACGGGGTTATGAATGGAGTGATGTTTGAATCGTTTGGGAGAGGGCAAGCAGGGTTCCAAAAGCTGAAAGTGGCACTTACTTTTCTGAGTGCCATTTTAGCAGCAGCACAGAGAGATATTCCCTATTCATGAGAGAGTGACCTTAGCACACTGTCACTGCTCCCGTGCACCTGCAATGATTTATTGGTTACAGAAAGCTGGGCAGCCGGATGATGCAGCGGCGTTTATGCATGGGGAGGGGGGGGACACGTGACCATCCTCCTTCAGCTTTTGTCCTTTTCTTTCAACTCGGTCAACAACATCAGAAATGAAAACACACACACACACAGTCTAACTGTTAAGGGGTGTTTTAAATTGTAAAATATATGCTCAATTCCACCTAAATTCAACCAAGACATGTTGTTTCAATTATAGCTCTACAGTAGGGCAACGTTTAGATCAAAATTAAACATATATGTATAAATTCTTGTCCAGATACCTGGACAAACTGATACACTGATGAGACTTTGGATACTGTGCATCAAATTCTTGCCTTCTGATGTTGTGCTGGAGCCAGTCTTCCAGTTTGGGGGTGGTCACAGCTCCTAATGCTGCTGTTACCACTGAGATCACTTTAGTCTGCAGGGTTTTGGTCAGTGGTTGTTGATCAATGGTCATGAGAATTTGCATAATTAAGATTAAGGAACTGACCTCCCAGCCCATTTTTCCTTCAGTGGGCTGGTTTCAGTCATTATGCAAATGTACTGTTTATAAGACTGGGGAAACCTGCAGTCAGCTGAGACTGAAGAAGTCACATGGATGAGTGACGAAACGTTTCTCCCACAAAACGCTACGTCCAGATGAACAGAATCAACTTTTTGGAGATTTAGTCTCCAGAGATCTATCACAAGTATAGGCCTCTGGTCCTATGTCTGATTGGTTGAGCAGCATGTCCATAAGATCTTAACCCTGTTCTTCTCAACCACTTCTGTCAGTGTCTCCCATGGACGCTTTAGGACTTTTAGTTCATATGAGCCACAAATATTCCTGTACACTGTCCCAGCTTGCATCTTACACCCTGCTACAATGTGTTGGATAATCTCCGGGGTACCTTTGCACAATCTGCAACCTTGGTTCTGTCTGCTATGGCTACTGAAGCCTCCATGGATCTGATCCTTAGTTTGTTCTTCTACTCGCATGATCAAATACTCTGTGCTGTCCATTAGGCAGGCTTTCTCTAGCGAGTGGTAGGATTTCTTTATGTCAGTCACTTCCTCTGTCTGTCATTGGTACACCCCATGCAGTTTGGTTTTCCACAAAGCCATTCCTCTTCCTGTTCCTGTTATGTCTTCAGCTGCTTGAGACACTCTTGGAGCAGCTCATCTCAGGGGACTATCTTCGTGATGTATTTATGGATGCATCCATATTTCATCCTGAATAGTGGCTCTGACACTCACTAATGCTCGCTCTCCCTCTTTCCATTGTTCATAGAGCCTCAGGGTGTTGGACTTCAGGTGGAGATCTCAGTGCGTTGTGAGGAGTATCCGTGTCTTGATGTCAGTGGCATCTGTCTCCTCCTGCGACCATTTTATTATTATTATTATTTTTGTATTCCAGTTGTGTATCTGCTGATCAGTGGGTCATATATATTGATGGCTTGGATCTTATTCCAGCCATTCAGCTGGCTTCTAAGAACCTGTCTTACCTCCTCGGAAGTATCTGTGCATCCTTATCATGATTCCTCTTGGGTATAGTGTCAAGAATCACATATAACAAAATTATTTCCTTTTGCTTTTCCCTTATATTTTTTAAAATCACATCCGTCCTGCTTTTGTCAGGCTATTTTCAATTCAAAACAAAGACTTCATCAAAGAAAATCAGTTTGTATTTGTGTTAGGAGACAAACGGGAGACAGAAGAAAAGGAAGGGAAAACATCAAAGAAAATAGTCACAGGAAACAGAAACAAAGAAAGATCTGAGCAAATCACACGACACAAAAATGGTGGAGATGACTGCAGATAACACCAGAAATCATAGGAGGAAATACTTATCACAGTCCACGCATAGATACATATGCATGATGACACTAATGTGCATGTGTGTTTTGAGGGGTAATGATGTGTTCAGCAGTGTTTTGGTGTCTCCCACGCAGTAACAGTTGGAGGCCTGTTATCCATGAAGTGTTTTTAAAACTGAAATATTGCATTATCACATTGTAAGAAAAAATATACCCAGTAAAACTTTAAATCAGTCCTCTACTTAGCCTAGCCAGGAGTTTCAGAGAAATACTGGAGCATAAGAGCAAAATATTAATTAATGCACAGCATCGATCGTGATTAATTCAGGAAATGAGGATTTTTAGATTGTGGCTTACTGCCATTTTTTTTGCCTTCTTGCCTGTAGGACAGCATATTTTAGATAGATTGACCCTATATATATATATATATATATATATATATATATATATATATATATATATGTAATGTTCAATATCTAATAATAATAATTGCTCTTTCCTTGTTTCCCCTCTAGTCTGATCTCATCCAGACGATACTACTTTGAGATTCTCCACAAGCAGGATGACAAGGGCTCGGATCACGTAGAGGTTGGGGTAAGTGTACCTACCCCGCTTCTGTGGTTTTGCCTCTCTGAGTACATCTTTTTCCTCACAAATACACAAATGTGTATGAAAATTGCTTCAGTTGTCTGGTGAAAACCTTGCCCTTTGACAGGAACATTTCCATTTAGTTTTAACTTGTACCCTGTGTTTAACAGTGTCAGAGTAGTGACTGAATAGATAAAGAATGAAAGGAAATGTTTGAAGGCGAAAGCTAACCTTCACCTCCTTTACTGTGTATTACTTTGCATTTCTTAGTCTTTCAGTGTATTCATCTGTCCACTTTAACTACAACTTTATCCAATACATGCCCAGCTTGTTGGTGCACTGGCTTTTCCTAAAAGGCATAAAGCCTTCACTCACATAAAATCTCTCTAACTGTTCTCTTTCCAGTCCTCCATCTGTCATCACTCTTCAGCTTTTCCTTTCTTTGCATCTTTGCTCTGTGCTTCTTTCACTTTGATTCTGCTCTGCACCATTTCTCACTCACTGGTTTTTTTGCACCTCAGGCGAAGCAAAGAGATGAGTGAGGCTTAATTTCGAGATGAAGTTTCAAACGAGAGCCCATACGCCTCGTGTGAGCTTGTACTTTGAGTAGGAAGGCGGATGATAAAAAGAGATCACTGCTGTGTGCGTATGGAATGAATCTTTTAATAAGCCTCAGGTTATCTTCATCATGGTGACCATTATAAGAGGAAGAACAGCAGCTGTACTCTTGGAGTTGAACTCTTCTTAAATAGAAGTTGGGTTTTTTTTACCCTCAAGGTTAACAATTTGTTTTATTTTTTTGCGCTTCTTTCTCTTTCTGTAGCCTCTGGTTGCTTTCCTTTACTAAATCAATTTTGTTACTTTCTGCATGATTGTATACTTTACTGTCCTGTCATATTTTTAGTTTCTATTTAAAGAAAAAAGGTAATCACTTCCCATTTTGCTAATCATTACCACATTTGCTAGCAATGGCAAACACTAGTACACCAATGTTACCGAATGGTGCTCATAAAGTACAGTATTGTACTCTGATCTCTCCTTTTTTCAGTCTACTGGCAATATTTCACACAAGCAGTTAAGTTATCCATTATTGGCAGGTCACAGTACTATACAGGTTCTGTGGGATGTTTTGGGTCATTGATGTGAGTGTGTTATGAATATGCTGCCACTGAGTTGACAGTGAGAATAGTGGAGAATATTTCAGTTAAATCTGCAGAAATACAGTGTTGTCCTTTTTACTGGGCTACTGACTGCTACTCGTAAATTGAAGAAATATGTGCCTCTGCAAAGGGATCCATCAATGTATAGTGTTATGTATGCATTGTGGAGATATTTTAAGCTTGTTCATTCTTCTAATGTGTTTAGTCCTATTATTCCGCTGTTAAGGACAAGCATGGTGCTGCTTTAAATTAGCTGAGTAATTAATTGCTATTTCCAGGAATCAGGCAGGGGTGTTGTTTAGATAGCATGAGTTGCATCTCCTCACTGTGCTGTCATTTTGTGTCAGACAATGGTGGCAAGCAGGCCGCCGTGCCGTTGCTGCCAGGGGTTCTAACTTAAATGGGGTATAGCCTGATGCAGAACTGTTTCTCCACTTGGCTTTAATTTGATTTTCACAGTCGGGTTTTTTTTCTCCTTTGGCCAAACTTCTGTGAACTGTAAATATACCGCACTAATCCACTGCTTTAAAGAAAGTGGGAAAGGAAAAAAAGTGGACTGTTAAACACTTTAATGGACCTTCATTTATGCCTGCAACAGTTAGCCAACCCTCGCAGTGCACCAAATAATCCCTAGAGGGATGACTGTCATTGCCGCCCAGCGACTGCAGGAATCAACAATATGTTATCCTCATACCTGGCGTAGATCAAAAGGTTGAGGTAACTCCAGCAGCAGGCAGACTCTAGTACAAGAGTAAAAAGAGAATACCCTATCCAAGCAACTATATCATAGCTATTTGCAAGGAGCTATAAAGAAAATCCTATTAGTTTCTCACAGTGTTCTCTAGGGCATTACACATAATTTTTTTTTTTGTTTTATATGAAATGTTAATTACACCATCTTCAAAACATGTATAGTATATGATTTAAAGCTAATCTGCAGAATGCTGTGGCTATGTCTAGTTGTGGTTACCTCTAGCAGCATACAAAGGACAACAGAGACAAGGTTATTTCTTTCTTGATTTCATGTATTAGAGGAGATTAAGTAATGGTATTGACCATTACTTGGAGATCAGCCTACTGCAAAGTGGAAGAAGGGGAACAAAATGGTAATAGAATTAGGCATTAGACGGTAGATGTAGATGATGTAAAATGAAAGTAAAATGAAAGATGAGGAGAAATAAATTTGACCTGAAATATGAAGAAAAAGTAAGAAGAATGTATAAACGGTATGTGCTGAAAGCCCTTATCTGAAGTATTTCTATACTTTATGGCAGCGGTCCCCAACCCCCGGGCCTCGGACCGGTACCGGTCCGTGAGTCGTTTGGTACCGGGCCGCGAGAGTTGAGGCTCAGGTGTGAAATGTTTAAGGTTTTCAGCGTTATTTTGTTATCGTTTTTATCGTTAACTCGGTTTTCCTGGGTCTTTTCACATGTGTTATATATAATAAATCTTCTTTTTTTTGGTACCGGTACTAGTTTTATTTTGTTGTATTTATCTGCGACACCTTAAAGGCCGGTCCGTGAAAATATTGTCGGGCATAAACCGGACCGAAAAAAGGTTGGGGACCGCTGCCTTATGGTATTCTTTCTTAACAGACTTTGCCAGTCATCCACATACAGGTAATGTGACTGTATCTACTAATGAATCAAGGCCACATGGAAATCCATCTCTCTCTTTCCATTTCTTGTTCTTTCTTTTTCTGCCTGTTAGCCAACTACCCATGAGGCTGTCAATGTGGGTTTCTACTAGTAGAAACAATTTAATGAAGCACATAAAAGTTATGCAGGAGCTCAAGATTGTGTGGAGGAATGTATGTGTAGTTGTGTGTATGTGTGGTGTGTCTGGTACACTGTCTTAAGAAGGCCCCTGTGTGTGATTTAACTGTGGAATACATTTCACACCTTGACAAAAATAGCAGATTTACCGTGACCATCCTAGAACAGCATAAGCCCAGGACTCACATAAATCCACTGGAACCCAGGCGCTCATTTGTTAAACAACAGATAGCGTGGATTCACAGCTCTTTCTCCTATGTTCTGTGGGAAGCGGCGATTGTATGGCCAAAGGTGGACTCGTTCCTCTGGGGAATTTATTTCTCTAGTAGCGATTCCTCTGAAGAAATGAGGTGGAGTAAATAGTGAATAATACACAAGCACAATCTGAACGTTCTATTTTGGTTAGAAAATAAGAGAGAAAATCCTTGTTTTGCCTGTGTTGGCATCCTTCCATTTCATTGTGGGTACGATTTAGGGAAAATAGCTGCAGGGAGGTGGAACATAAACAGCATTAGAGACAGGAAGAGACAGGTTCAGAATTCACTATTCGTTCCTCAAGGGGGTGGAAACAACTTTGTGTTTAGGAAGAGCAGGACAATATCTCAAGAGACTGTTAACTTGTTAGAGTAAGTAGACACATTACCAACCCACATTTCAAGTGACTATACCTGCCTCTGTGTTTTCCTTCAGATAAATGTTTTTTAAAGTGATGGATTTTTTAAATGGAACGTGCGATATGACAGATGATTTAGTGAGCAGCAGTTTCATTAACTTTCCTAATTACCATCTGGATCTTTGTCAGTAAAACACAGAACCTTTCCACTCGCCTAATGGAAAACATCTATTGCTAGCACTGTGACAGAATGAAGGAAAGCTTTGGTCATTAAATGCTATGATTGAGAGAAAGAGTCGCAGGGAAAGGAAGAGAAGAAAGTCACGCCTTAATTAGCAATGGCAAGTTTATGGTCAGGCTGGGGTGAGGCATTTCAATGCAGGAATTTAGTGCCCACCAGTTAACACACACGCCCATGTCTGCACACACCCGTCAACCCAAACTCTGCACATTCTGCATTTATTCAGAGGCACAACCATCACACAAGCACATGCAGGCCTCTCAATGTCTGGCTTATGACTTCTCTTCGCCATATAAATCTGCAGTCCAAGCAAACTGTTGCTGCGTGTGTCTTTTCTTACAATTTCTTATTTGAGTTTGGTTTGAAGCTTTCACTCCTTTTTACCATTTCAAATACATTTTAAAGCTTTTTCTTATATCCTTTTTGTCCCATGTGTATATTTACATTTCTCTTTTTAAATAGGACATTAATTTTGAGATTCCTGATGTAAATCAAATTAATTTCTTGTTTTGTGTTTTTCCAGCAAATTCAGTACTCTAATAATTGTTATTTGCCTCATTGTGCAAGCCACCATATTGCAATCAGAACACATTTCAGCTTTTGGCATCTTCACTCCAAGAAATCATTTAGTGCATATGAATTTATGGAAAAATTGAGAACATCAATATAATATTTACCACACTGACAGTCTTTAATTGCTTGGGATCATAACACTCCCATGGTATTTGTCTTATTCTCAAGAAGACAGTATGAATGCATGTAAGTACAACTTAAATGATTGCAGGGTGATTCTTGCTCCTTATGAGGATTAAAATTGCACGATGTACATTCCTCTGTGGGAATCGTTTATCTTTCTCATGATTGGGAAAATCGAACTGTATAGCCAATTATTATTCTCACTGTCAGTCTCGTTACTAAAACCTCTGGACAGTCACTTACATGGGGTAAGCTCAGTGGGAATTAAAGCTGTTAGCAGAGCTAATCTTCGTATCTCTCTTCCTGTCTTGTATGTTGACTTTCATCTTGTCATCACCAGAGATGGGCAGTAAAGCGTTAACGGTTACTAAAACCGCGAATTTTTTGCGAGAATGTCTCACGACAGTGACGTAAGCGAGTGCGCCGTTCGTGACAACAGCTGTGTGCAGATCAACAATGGATAATATATCCAGTGCGGGAGAGAGTATGAGCGTGCAGCGTTTAAAGCGCGGAAGTACTGACCTTACTTTGAGTTTGATTCCATAAAAAGTGACAAAAACATTAGCGTCCGCTGTTCACTGCATGGGAAGAAAACTTCTTTGTACAGCGAAAAAAAAACCCCAAACTTCCAAACAAGCACCGAGTGCGCTACAACGCAATGGGAAACTCACAGAGAAACTGCCGTATCCTTCCACTGACCGCTGCAGCACACCTGCACCAGGGCAAACCTCCGCCTACCTACTCTTGCTTTACAGGTGAAAATAGAGCAACAGGACCGCTAGTCTTTGACTTTATTTATTTTCTGCTGTGTTTTACTTGCATCTATTTGAAAGAGTGAGTGTAAACACAAATATACATATATATATATATATATATATATATATATATATATATATATATATATATTTATATATATATATATATATATATATATATATATATATATATATATTATATATATATATATATATATATATATATATTTATATATATATATATTTATATATATATATATATATATATATATATATATATATATATATATATTTATATATATATATATATATATATATATATTTATTTTATGTGCTGGAATGTGCAGAAAATAGGTTTAAATATTAAACAAATTTCTTCCAGTCAGAGAATGTTGCATATAATTAAATTTTTGCTTGATGCATAAAGTTAAAAGATTAAAACTAATAAAACAAGTTTTAAAAAGGGACTTTTCCATTTGATTACATTTTGTATGATGGATTATGCAGAAAAAGTAGAATTGTGCTGAAAGATCTATCGCTTTATCACCTATTCAGGTTGTAAATCGTGTTTTTAAAAAGTAACTAAGTAATTAATTACTTTTGAAAATAAGTAATCAGTAAAGTAACGGGATTACTTTTTTTATGATCACGTTACTTTTTTCAAGTAACTTGACCAACACTGGTCATCACACAGATTCCATCAGACACATCCCAAAGAGCACCATCCCACACATGACACACAGTTTCAACATTAAAAAAGCTAACATGTAGCGCATTGTCACCCGCATTCATGTTTAATTTCATTAGCTTATGCTACCTTTATACTCTCTCACCAACTGCTTCTCTGTCCCTCTAAGTCTTGTGAAAACACTGTTTTATGTGGGAAAGTCAACAAACCGTATCTTTAGAATTTTTGTCCTTTATCAAAAGATGAAGGAAGAAATCTCTGTATATGTTTGTTGTTTGCTTTTCTTTACAACCATCAACCTAGTCGATTTCACACTTGCAAGGACATTAAGTTTGTGGGCATTAGAGTGAAGAATTTGCAAATTTTGGGTAAAATTGTCTTTTTATTACAGCTCCAGTCTGTGGTGGGAGGGGCTTACACACAGTGAAATGGAGAGTAAAGGAGACAGAGTAATGGAACCATAATTGACAACAAGACAGATTTTGACACTGAGCTGAAATTATTAAACTATTAATAATTTGTGGGGGGTGTGAACCCCTCATTTTTAGCTGGTTGTTGATAAAGTGTCACATTCGGGTGTGTAGAAAATGGAGACAGAGGACCCGAACGCAGGACTCGCAGATAGACCGAGAAAGTGCACAGTGTTTATTATAAGACTGGATGAACTTAACATGAATGACTGAACTAGACAGGAGACAATAATGAGGGCTGAGAGAAACTGAGGGCTTAAATAGACTGGATAATGGGGATGACTGGAAACTGGTGAGAACACAGCTGGGTTAAATGTAACTAATGAAACAGGAAGTAGAACTAAAGCTAATGTACACAGACAGATGACTGACACAATAAAACAGGAAACAGGCATGGAAACTAAACAATGACAAAATGATCAACACGGAGTACACTGGCAGAAAGTTTTAAACTTCTTTCTGCCTGTTCCCTTTAAACAAACATTGTGCAAGCTGAATGAAACTGTATATGTATGTGTGTGTGTGTGTGTGTATATATATATATGTATATATATATATATATATATAAAAACACCCAGCACGCCCCTGCGGGCGGTTTATCCTTCAAGCTCGGGTCCTCTACCAGAGGCCTGGGAGCTTGAGGGTATATATATATATATATATATATATATATATATATATATGTGTGTGTGTGTGTGTGTATATATATGTGTGTGTATATATATATATATATATATATATATATATATATATACACACACACACACACATATATATATATATATATATATATATATATATATATATATATACATACACATATATATATATATATATATATATATATGTGTGTGTGTATATATATTCCTGCCTGGGGCGTCTGTATCCAGTAAGGGTCCTAAGGCTAGACCCCTATGCTAAGCGAGCCTACCGCAGACATGAGCGAGACAAATAAATATGAAGGCATGCCGGCTCAGACGTCGCCCGGATCAACAAGGTCCGCGTCAGGTGTTGAGGAACCAGGGCACCCTGACGAAAAGTGGGCTACTGGAACAAGAAGGCATCGGTGGGCAAGAGACGAAAACAGGGCGTTGTTGGAATGCTACTACGCAAGTAACCCCGGCGGAAGGGGCTACATGAATAGGATGAGGGACCTATGGATTCTTCGATACCCAACATCCACAATGACGGCGAAACAACTAGTAGCTCAGTGTTCCAACATTCGAAAGAAGGGACTGCTCTCACAGCTAGAGATTGACGAGGTACAACACAAATGCTACGGCAAGGAGGAGTCAGGACGCCAGGTCAGGGGGGCGATATCATCACCCCCACCCGAGATTGGGTACATAGCCCCAAGTGCGATAGGAGAAGGATCGTTGAGTGCGAGAGGAACTGACCTGAAAAATAGGATCATGGCCAAGCTTGAAACCTCGATCCCCCGTAGCCGGTTACCAAGATTACGTGAAGTACCCTCAGAAGGTCTGCTAGATGATGTTAATGCAGCACTACGGGCAATACCTACAACCACGATTACCGACACTAACAAGCTGATCTACAATACGGCAGCAGTGATCAGTGAGATGCTTGGCTACAAGTTGAACAGCGACAAGGGGCAGTACCCTCCATGGAGAAGGAGGCTAGAGGGCAAGATCAAAGTAGCACGGAGGGAGGTTAGCCAACTAACGGAGTTGCAGAAAGGTGCGACAAATAAGGTGCCTAAGAAATACAGCAAGCTGTCCATACCTGAGGCCTTGGAAACTGCCAAGCAAAGACTCACAGCCTTGGCCAGCCGCTTGAGGAGGTACACCAGAGAGATAGAAGGCAGGAGAATAAACCAGCTGTTCTCCACAGAACCAGC